>NW_024427873.1:0-2500 GCF_017562075.2 Anopheles merus
TTAACTATAAGTCTTGATATGTGCGGGGAGTTCCTTAAGGTTCTTCTCCCAGAGATCGTCACTATCTGGGACGTACTTAATTTGTACCTGCATTAGCGCACGCTTTTGTAGAGAGCATATCAAGACGTGAAGTGTTATGTTGGAGGTCGAGTGCGCTGCTTACCAAACTTTGAACGCGGTAACTTGTACTCGGCACCGACATGGACACTTCCAAACCCAAGGAATGAGTTGGAGTTTTACTATAAGAGCAACAGGTAAATTGGCAGCGTACCTAAATTCTTGATATGTGCGGGGAGTTCCTTAAGGTTCTTCCTCCCAGAGATCGTCACATCTGGGACGTACATTAATTTGTACCTACTAGCACACGCTTTTGTAGAGAGCATATCAAGACGTGAAGGTTTGTTTGGAGGTTTGAGTGCGCTGCTTACCAAACTTTGAACGCGGTAACTTGTACTCGGCACCGACATGACACTTCCAAACCCAAGGAATGAGTTGTGATTTACTAAGAGAAACAGGTATTGGCCGTTCTACCTATAATTCTTGATATGGTGCGGGGAGTTCCTTAAGGTTCTTCCTCCCAGAGATCGTCACTATCTGGGACGTACATTAATTTGTACCTACATAGCACACGCTTTTGTAGAGAGCATATCAAGACGTGAAGGGTTATGTTGGGTCGAGTGCGCTGCTTACCAAACTTTGAACGCGGTAACTTGTACTCGGCACCGACATGCACTTCCAAACCCAAGGAATGAGTTGTGAGTTTTACTAAGGAAACAGGTTATGTGCAGCGTTACCTATATTTCTTGATATGTGCGGGAGTTCCTTAAGGTTCTTCCCCCGAGATCGTCACTATCTGGGACGTACATTATGTACCTGCATAGGCGCACGCTTTTGTAGAGAGCATATCAAGACGTGAAGGGTTATGTTGGAGGTTGAGTGCGCTGCTTACCAAACTTTGAACGCGGTAACTTGTACTCGGCACCGACATGGACACTTCCAACACAAGGAATGAGTTGTGAGTTTTACTAAGAGAAATAGGTGATTGGCGTTCTCACCTATAAGTCTTGATATGTGCGGGGAGTTCCTTAAGGTTCTTCCTCCCAGAGATCGTCACTATCTGGGACGTACATTAATTTGTACCTGCAGCGCACACGCTTTTGTAGAGAGCATATCAAGACGTGAAGGGTTATGTTGGAGGTCGAGTGCGCTGCTTACCAAACTTTGAACGCGGTAACTTGTACTCGGCACCGACATGGACACTTCCAACACCAGGAATGAGTTGTGAGTTTTACTAAGAGAACAGGTGATTGGCAGCGTTCACCTATAATTCTTGATATGTGCGGGGAGTTCCTTAAGGTTCTTCCTCCAGAGATCGTCACTATCTGGGACGTACATTAATTTGTACCTGCATTAGCGCACGCTTTTGTAGAGAGCATATCAAGACGTGAAGGGTTATGTTGGAGGTCGAGTGCGCTGCTTACCAAACTTTGAACGCGGTAACTTGTACTCGGCACCGACATGGACACTTCCAAACCCAAGGAATGAGTTGTGAGTTTTACTAAGAGAAACAGGTAATTGGCAGCGTTACCTATAATCTTGATATGTGCGGGGAGTTCCTTAAGGTTCTTCCTCCCAGAGATCGTCACTATCTGGGACGTACATTAATTTGTACCTGCATTAGCGCACGCTTTTGTAGAGAGCATATCAAGACGTGAAGGTTATGTTGGAGGTTGAGTGCGCTGCTTACCAAACTTTGAACGCGGTAACTTGTACTCGGCACCGACATGGACACTTCCAAACCCAAGGAATGAGTTGTGAGTTTTACTAAGAGAAACAGTAATTGGCAGCGTTACCTATAATTCTTGATATGTGCGGGGAGTTCCTTAAGGTTCTTCCTCCCAGAGATCGTCACTATCTGGGACGTACATTCATTTGTACCTGCATTAGCGCACGCTTTTGTAGAGAGCATATCAAGACGTGAAGGGTTATGTTGGGTTGAGTGCGCTGCTTACCAACTTTGAACGCGGTAACTTGTACTCGGCACCGACATGGACACTTCCAACCCAAGGAATGAGTTGTGAGTTTTACTAAGAGAAATAGGTGATTGGCCGTTACCTATAAGTCTTGATATGTGCGGGGAGTTCCTTAAGGTTCTTCCTCCCAGAGATCGTCACTATCTGGGACGTACATTAATTTGTACCTGCATTAGCGCACGCTTTTGTAGAGAGCATATCAAGACACGGGACGTGTTGTGTTGGAGGTCGAGTGCGCTGCTTACCAAACTTTGAACGCGGTAACTTGTACTCGGCGCCGGCATGGACACGCCCAAACCCTAGTCTTGATGTGTGCGGGAAGTTCCTTAAGGTTCTTCCTCCCAGAGATCGTCACTATCTGGGACGTGCATTAATTTGTACTACACTAGCGCACGCTTTTGTAGAGAGCATATCAAGACGTCTCGTAAGAGACACTTGTACTTGTACAAGTTTGAGTAACCCATTGT
>NW_024427873.1:7500-40000 GCF_017562075.2 Anopheles merus
CCTTGGGCACTCGAACATCACGTGCTCCGCGGTCTCAGGAACTCCGCTGCACAGCTGGCAGTCAGGGGACGATGTGAAGCCATTGCGACACAGGTAGTCCCGGAAGAAGCCATGTCCCGAGAGTACCTGGCACAAATGGAACGACACATCTCCATGTTTCCTCGACTGCCAGCTGCCGATGTCTGGAAGTACACGGTGCGCCCAACGCGTGTACCGGCTGGTGTCAGCTTCCGCATCCCACTTTTGCTGCCATTCCTCAATCGTGGCCTGTCGCTCCTGCTTCCGGATGTTCGCCCTCGTGTCAGTTCGGTTGACGGCACTTAGTCGCTGGTAGACCCGGCGTCTTCATCCACCAGCAGGCAGATGGGGGTCAAGCCCCCAGGAGGGTGGCAGTCTCATACCTTACGGTACGGAATGCTCGTGCCACCCTCAGTGCCATCTTCCGCTGTACACGCTCCAGCAGGCGACCAGGCTCACGTTTTTGCAGCTCCATGCTCCATACTGGTGCAGCATACCGCATAACGGACTCGGACACCGAAGCTAGCAGCTTCGCTTTCGATGCCCTTGGTCCGCTATGGTTTCGCAGCAATCTGGATGTGGCGTCGGCGATCTTCCCAGCCCTCTCGGTGACCTCCTTGACGTGCGGCAGCCACGACAACTTGTCCTGGAGGGTCACGCCGAGATAGCGGATCGAGCGGGACGAGGTGACGTCCACGTCGCCTACTCGGACGGTAATCCGCGTCGGGGCTTTGGAGCTGGAAATGACCACCATCTCCGTTTTCGCCGGCGCCAGTTCGAGATGGTGTGTGAGCCATCCACTCCATCACTGAGGTGATCGCCTCTTCTGCAGCAGCTTTCACACTGTCTGGGGTTGTGCCTGGGACCAGCAGCACCAGGTCGTCGGCATACCCCAGGATCTCCGCATCGGGTGGCAGGGCGATGTCTAACACACCGTCATACATCGTGTTCCACAGAGTGGGGCCTAGAATAGACCCCTGTGGAACCCCTGCCGTGACGGACCGCACTACCGGGCCATCAGAGGTTTCATACACCAGCTCTCGGCCCTGAAAGTAGCTGTGTATGATGCGTTGGAGGCCGGCCGGAACTCCTTTCGACTGCAGCGCAGCGGCGATGGCCTGCCAGCTGGCCGTATTGAACGCATTCCTAACGTCTAGCGCCGCAACTAGTAGGAAGCGTTTGTCGCGTCGGTTCGTGCGACCGAACGACATCGCACGCTGGCCGGCCTCAACAACTCTCTGTATGGCACCGATGGTCGAGCGCCCTCTGCGGAAACCGTACTGTCGGTCCGACAGTCGTGTCGCTTCCGGATCCTCCAGATGCTCGTGCAGCCTGTTGAGGATCAAGCGCTCAAGCACCTTGCCCAGTGCATCCAACATGCACAGGGGCCGGTACGAGCTGCTCAATCCTGGGGTTTTCCTGGCTTCGGGATGAGTACAAGGCGCTGCCTCTTCCACGCTGCAGGAAACGTGCCGTTAGCGAGGCAGTCCTGGTACAACGCTGTGAAAACCCCCGTGTGCTCGAGGATGGCTGCTTTCACTGCCGCATTCGGGATACCGTCGAGTCCCGGGCCTTTTTGTTGGCCATGCGGCGTGCGATGAGTTTTAATTCATCGTCCGAGACATCTGTTACTGCTCCTGGCCGCTCCTCTCCCTCGATGATGCCGCTTCTGGCCAGACGAGGGGGGGTGGCTGGGGGAAGAGATCGGACACAATGTGTTCGAGCCTGTCCCGCTCCGTCTCGGGTGGCGTCCGTCCACCACGGAGGTGGGACAGAACGACGAGATATCCGCTCCGAACACATTCTCTTCGGCGATGTCGATCAGCTCCTGGAACGAGTTCCGCTTGCTGGCCTTAATCGCCTTCCCCAGCTCCGCCCTCGCTGTACGATGTTGTGCTGCGGCGATGCTCCGCTCTTGCAGGTCGCTGGTCTGCTGCATTCGATCACGGGCGCGTTCGCAGTTCTCTCGCAGCAGCCTGAGCAGCGGCGTCCACCAGAACAGGTCACGATGGGGGTCACTGTGCGACGTGTGTACCCGCTGCATCTCGTTTTGTCGCACGCGGCGAGCATGATCTCGACCATGCGTTCATGACTCACCGCCCGTTCTGAGAACCGCTCGTCCAGCAGCGTCGACAGGAAGGCTCGCTGCGAGAACTGCGTCGCCTTGTAACGCCTACCCGCGTGTCGAATGCGTCCCTGCTGTCTTCTCGATGGTGGTGGAGGCTCGTTTGCGACGGGAACTGTGGTGCCGACTGTGTACGTGATGTACCGGTGGTCGGAATACGAGTACTCACCGCACACGTTCCACGTTCCCGGCTGCGCGATGGTTGGTGTCGCAAACGCTACATCGACGATGCTTGCTGTTGCCGCTCCGTTGCCGTCAAAGGTGTTCGTCGTGCCCTGGTTTAAAACCACCAGGTCTAGCTGCTGTATGGCGCTAAACAGCTCTTCCCCCCTCTCGCTGTTGCGCTCGCTTCCCCATTCCACATGCCAGGCGTTGAAGTCGCCGGCTATCACGACTTGTGAATGGGTAAGCGCTTCGAGCTGCACCGCTTCGATGAAGCGCTCGAACTCGTCGGTAGGCTGACGAGGTGGTGCGTAGCAGCTGAGGAATGTGGTGCCGCCGATCTCGGCAGCGACGAGTCCGGTGTGTTGCTGCCCCAAATTCTCTGTAGGGGAAGCGACCCAGTAGCGACGATGGCGACCTTTTTTTGGCAGTCAAAGGCCCATCGACCGTTGTTAACAGGCGGCCGATACAGCTCCGACAGCAGCAGCACGTCCACTTTCTTCTCTCGGGCAGTTTGGAGGGCAATATCCTGGGCCCTCTCCCCTCTGCCCAAGTTGACCTGCATTACTCGCAGTTGTGGGGTCATTGTGGAGCCGACCGGGCGCAGTCAGGGTGTCCAATTGTGTGTGGACCACCGCACTTGAGGCACTTTAGCTGAGAAGTGCATACTTTCGCCATGTGCCCAACGACGCCGCAGCGTATACACATGTTTTGCCGATCGTCGGGTGAACGGCAGTCATGGGCCCGGTGACCCAGCTCGAGGCAGCGATAGCAGCGCACACGCTCTCGAGGGGTCGGTGGCGCGGCTCTGATTTTGCTGACGCAAAAGCCCAGCTTAATCTTAGTGCCGTCGAGTTCCTTCGCAAACTTCGCGGGCAGTCGCACGTGCGCGCGTTGGGTGCCATCCGTCATCTTTGTCATCGTTGTGGACACAATTCCCGCTCCCGACTCGAACTTGCTGTCGAGCAGCGAAGTCAAATCGTCTTCTCGGGCAAGCGGGTCGACGTCATGGACGACAACTGTCGTCATTTCTGTGACGTGCCGGCACACTCCAGCACTGCCCACGATGGCTCGAACCTGTTGCAGCATATACTGCGCATTCGCCTTGCGGCTTAGCGTGAGTCGCAGCAACGCCTTACTGGTGCGACGGCCCAGGACGACGTGGTCCTTAAGCGGCTTGTACCGCTCGTCAGTCCTGACTGCCGTTTGAACAAGCAGCAGAGGCTCTCCCAGTCCTGACCTTCGTTGGCGAAACCTCAATAAGCTCGGGTTGGCCGCTTTCGCTGCTGTGTTCGCTGTTGCTGAGGTCGCTGCTGCTGTTTGACGCTGCTGCTGTGGACGCTGTTGCTGTGGACGCTCTGTTGCTGCTGCTGCGGCTGCTGCGGCTGTTGCTGCTGGTGCTGCGAGCGCTGCTGCTGCTGTCGCTGCTGCCGGAGCTGTGGTGGGACATAGCGCTCACCTTGCTGCTGCTGCTGTTGCTGCTGCTGCTGCTGCTGCTGCTGCTGCTGTTGCTGCGGTTGGCGTTGCCGCTGGGACGGGTGGCCTCTTACCACCGTTGTCCAAAGCTGCTGCTGCGGTTGCTGCTGCTGCTGTTGTTGTTGCAGCTGCTGCTGTTGCTGCTGCAGTCGTGGGGGAAGCTGCTGCTGCCTCTGTTCGCGTCGAGGCAAACTTTGCTGCTGCTGCTGCTGTTGCTGCTGCTGCTGCTGCTGCTCTGCTGCTGCTGCTGCTGCTGCTGCTGCTGCTGCTGTGCTGCTGCTGGCTGGCTGCTGCTGCTGGCTGCTGCTGCTGCTGACGCTGCGCTGCTGCTGCTGACGCTGCGCTGCTGCTGCGCTGCTGCTGCTGCTGCTGCTGCTGCTGCTGCTGCTGCTGCTGCTGACGCTGCTGCTGCTGCTGCTGCTGCTGCTGCTGCTGCTGCTGCTGCTGCTGCTGCTGCTGCTGCTGCCGTTCTCGTTCGCGCTTCCTCAGCCGCTGTTGGCGCTTCCGGGCCGTTTCCCGGTTACCGCCTTGCCCCGACGACTGCTGGAGGGTTGCGTTCGCTGCAGTCTGCAGCTCAAGCACCGAACGAGTGCCCGTGAGCAGCAGCTCGTTCTCGCGGCGGAGTGCCGCGTTTTCCTCGCGGCAAAGTCGCAGCTCCTCCAGCGCCGTCGTTAGCTGGGCGCCGATGCTTTGAAGCTGTGCCATCAGCAGGGCACAACTTCCCGCGTCGATGGGCCCAGCAACTTGCGTTCCCGGGACAGGGGATGCCGTTGTGTTGGCTGTGCTGCTGTGCTGGCTGGTGCTCCAGGTCCATGGCCGCCTCCGCTGCCTCACACTCCGACGCGCGGTTTCCGGCATCGCGATGATGGTGCTATTCAGCTCGTCGTCGTCGCTTGAATAGCACACATCATCCATCGTGTGGCCGGGCGCTCGATGGGTTGTGGTGTGCATCACAGCCACCGACCCTTTTCTTGACCGCAACTGGTACGGCCCACTCACTTGTGGGGGTTGGGCCTCGTCGCCCATCCCCTGCGTTGTTGAATCACTTTCCCGTTCGTGCGCGCACCTCTTTATACGAGGGTATGGACGCAGCCCGTCGCACTCTGCGTTGAACGCGCGACACGAAACACATACACTACACTGGCAAGGCTGGCAACACTGCGCAAGCGTTTTCGACCAAGCTGGCCACCTGCTGGTAGCCGGGCAAATGCCAATGTCAGCAAACACTTGCCCGTTCAGCTGGGGCTACCCGTTTCGGAGTGGTGCACAGTTGAAATTTTGGCCACCTGTCAAAAACTGGCAACCCTGAAACGGCCGAAAATGGCCACGATGGCACTGGCAGATAGCCGGGGCGATGCTGATTCCAGCGAGCACTTGCCCGTCCGGATCCGACCAGTGGTTCCAGAGATAGACCAATTTTAATTTTGACAGGTGGCGCCCTCTAGTACTTTGTGGTGCAGTTAGACGTCACGAAACTGGAAATTGCACTGTTCGCTTATTTACCGTCCGATTTGACGTCCGGTAGTCCAGACAAGCCGAATTCCCCGCGCACGTTACACACGTCTCCTGAATTTTCCCGATTTTCCCGGAAAAGTTATTCCGGAAAAACACTATTTTTCGTGGAAAATCGCTCGTAACTTTTCACAGGCTTTTCCGATCCGCGATTTTCACACACCGGCGAGGTTGGTCTTTCACGGCCCTACCGTTTGGCGTTGGAATTTTCCGGATCGGGCAATTTCCGACGAGATATGGCCGGAAAAGCGCGTGCACATACTCATTTTTTTTTTTGTTTTTCCGATTTTCCGGAAAATTTTTGGCATGCGCCCAGAGGACGGCGGCTCCGCGAGTTACCAACAAAAATTTTCCAAATCGGCCCACAATTTTCCAACTTACGGCACTTTTTGGGTTTGCACTGTATGCCTGTGACGTCACGCCCCGTACGGCCGTTGCTGACGTCACAGCAAATGACCGTTGGTCAAGGGGGGGCAGCCGCTGACGTCACAGCCGTTGACCGTTGGTCCAGGGGGGGCAAGATTTTCGTCCAAGCCCGGCCGGCACGTGCCAAGGTCAACCAAGGGCAAAACTTTTGCGCAAACACGTCTGGACGAACCGTATATTGTGTACACTTTACTATAGGAAAAACTACCACCCGCGATCCTGGTCGTAATTTTCCACGGATTTTCACCACACTAACACTCGTCAACGGGGCTCGTCAGCCCGCGTCTTTTGACGTATTTTTTGTAAAAATCCGTTCACTTTTAGGCACTTTTTTAAATACTTAAGTATTAATTTATACACTTTTTGCACTCCTAATAACTTTGTCAAACTTCATTTCGCGCGGACACTCGATACGTCGTTGAAATTGTCTTGCCAAGACGCTTCGAACGAAATGTCGTTTTCGAAAATCGGACCACTTTTCACAAAGTTAGTAAAATCGCCACTCAAAAAGTTCACTAACTTTTTAACACACTTTTTCAACAAACTGAGTATGCCACTTTGTTAAACTACTTGGCCCCGACTCAGATTTCGATTTTCATCAAAATCGGCCCAGTAGTTTTCGCGCGCGGTGCAACTTCAAAGTTTCCACAAAACTTATACACTTTTTGAACAATTCGCCAAATTCTTTACACTTCCATAACTTTTTTGTTTATGGACCGATCTGGGCGTTCGACCACTCGCCAGAAAGGTATTTAGGCGACGCACACGTTGGTGTTTTTTCCGATTCGGTTGGCCACATACTTTTCATTATATTTCGAAAAACACTTAAAAAAGTTGTATAACTCTTAATATAAAATTCGGTTTTTCACTAAACCACCCGATATGGGTATCAAACGATAGGTAATAACGTCCGCACCATTTAACACTTTGTTGGGCGAATCTAACCAGCTTTTGCCAGTTATTTTAGAAAAAACCGCGTGACACCATTTTTTTTGTTTATGAACTTTTTTCAAAAAATTTTGCATATGGCCGGAGGACGGCGGCTCCGCGACTTATCAACAAAATTTTCCAAATCGGTCCAAAACTTTTCCACTTATGGCACTCTTTTTTCACACTTTTTCACTATATGCCTGTGACTCTCCGAACCCATACGGCCGTTTGGTGACGTCACAGCAAATGACGTTGGTCCAGGGGCAGCGCTGACGTCACAGCCGTTGACCGTTGGTCCAGGGGGCTGGCAAGATTTTCGTCCAATCCCGGCGTGCGCACGTCCAAGGTCAGCCCCAGGGATAACTGGCTTGTGGCCGCCAAGCGTTCATAGCGACGTGGCTTTTTGATCCTTCGATGTCGGCTCTTCCTATCATTGTGAAGCAAAATTCACCAAGCGTAGGATTGTTCACCCTTTCAAGGGAACGTGAGCTGGTTTAGACCGTCGTGAGACAGGTTAGTTTTACCCTACTGTGTGGTGCTTATAGTCGCTATCTTAACGGAATTCCTGTGCCAGTACGAGAGGAACCACAGGTACGGACCACTGGCTCAATACTAGTCCGACCGGACTTTGGTATGACGCTACGTCCGCTGGATTATGCCTGAACGCCTCTAGGTCGTAGCCAATCCGAGCTGATAGCGCTTCTCAAACCCATTAGGTGTTCGGAAGCTAGCGGGCCTAACAACCCTCTGAGATCCGTTGGAGTCTGCCTTCGCAGCCCGGCGTCTCATCCCGCTATACCTAGGCCGCAATGAGTGGAGTTCGCTGCACGTGTTAGTACCGTAACTGGGAACGCCGTTGGCTTGAGCTCTGCCCAACGTGGATATACCTAGTTTCGACACCTATCAACCGCCCGCAAACGACGGGACTTTCAGGCTGGGAGCTGCGAGTTGTAGAGATGCGTTCGCATCGATCCTCTCAGGCGACCCATGCTTGGTGGTTTGTCCGTGTGCCCCTTCCTCGATGTGCGCAAGCGCGTCTTGGTCTGGGGACCACGTCGACACAGGGGATACTTTTGTGAGAGCAAGAGTGTACTTTGTTGAGTGTAGCAGGGATTGCGTGCCCCTTCCTCGATGGCGTATTTAACCATCTTGGTCTGGGGACCGTGGTACCGTGCTCTGGTGAAGCTTGGTGCGTGCTCCTTCCTTGTCAGACGAGTGACTTGACTTGGTCTGGAGACCGTTCCTTTACACTAGTGGACAAGAGTTGGCTCCTTCTCCGTGTCAGACGAGTGACTTGACATGGTATGGAGCGGGACACGAACACTGGTGAGCTTGTCAGCGTGCCTCCTTCTCGACTTGATTGTCTTGATGTGAGGACCGTGCGACCCACACCAGTACAGTCATACGGACTACCCATACCCTAGCGTTGAAGCTTGGCTACCTTCATCGTCAAGGGAGTGGGTTGGTCACTGGTGAAGCTGGTGCGTGCTCCTTCCTTGTCAGACGAGTGACTTGACTTGGTCTGGAGACCGTTCCTTTACACTAGTGGACAAGAGTGGCTCCTTCCGTGTCAGACGAGTGACTTGACCATGGTATGGAGCGGGACACGTAACACTAGTGAGCTTGTCGGCGTGCCTCCTTCTTGACTTGATTGTCTTGATGTGAGGACCGTGCGACCCACACCAGTACGTATACTGTACACTCATTATGGCTCTACCTTGTCCTGTTCATGAAGTGCTTAATGCAGCCATGGACTAGGTAATGGGTACTGGTGAAGCTTGACTTAGGCTCCTTCCTTGTCAGACGAGTGACTTGACTTGGTCTGGAGACTAAGGCTTTACATTGGTGGACATGCATCGTGCTCCTAGCTTGTCAGACGAGTGACTTGACATGCTGTGGGAGAAGGTTGCTTAACACTGATGAGCTTGTCGGCGTGCCTCCTTCTTGACTTGATTGTCTCGATGTGAGGACCGTGCGGACCACACCAGTGAGTCATATAGTACACTCGTAGTAAGCTTTTGTTCACCTTGTCTGGTCTGTGTTGTGCTCGACCGCCTTCACAGACAATGGACTTGGTGGATACTGGTGAAGCTTGGTGCAGGCTCCTTCCTTGTCAGACGAGCGACTTGACTTGGTCTGGAGACTGTTCCTTTACATTAGTGGACATGTGTCGTGCTTCTTCCTTGTCAGACGAGTGACTTGACATAGGTTGGAGATGGACGCGTAACACTAATGAGCTTGTCGGCGTTCCTCCTTCTTGACTTGATTGTCTTGATGCGAGGAACGTGCAGACCACACCAGTAAGCTTACATGCTCGTTACAAGTTGTATATGTTGACCCGTTTTGGGCCGGTGCCTTGCGCATGATGATGTTGACCATGTTTGGTTAACGTGTCGTGTGTCGAGGTGGTCGGTCTTGGTAGTAGGATGTCTTGTGCATGGCGTGTTGACCTCGTCGGTCGATGTGTCGTGTACGAGATGACCTACTTGCCCGTCGGTTGTCCAAGTTGTATGATGTGTTGACTTAGTCGACGTGTCATGTGCTTGGATGATTGGCGTACGGGTCATGTATGGTGTACTTCCTTCGGTTGAAGGGATGTACTAGTACATACTTGTATTAATTGTTTATTTCACGATCTGGTCTTTTGATTGGATCGTGAAAAAACGCTAAGTCCAAGAATCCTGAACTCGAGAGGAAAGCGCTGATGGCAACCTTTTTGACAGGACGTCCCTAGAAAACGGCTTTTTCCTTTCGGCATTAAGTGGCATGTTTAACGTGGCTAGAACATCAATTATCCTGCAAATGGCACTCAAGCTTGGCAAAAGTCTCGAAACACTCCTATCTTGACGCACCGGCAACCGCAACACGATGCAAAACAAATTGCACGAGCTACTGATACTTGTACCATGCACGGTACACGGTTCCGAAATTACGCCTGAAAGTATGCAATTTGGTGCTACCCTAGGGAACTTGTATGGGGAAGCCTACCTACGCGTGTCGCACGTTGCAAGTTGCATGGTCGTCGATCAGAGGCATGCAAAAGCACCTATCTAGGGGAATTACTCTACGTTCTAGTAGCTAGTGCGATTTTCCGGTCCAGCACGGCAGTACGCCTGCATGCATACAATCCATGTACCAACCATGTACCTAGGCGTTGGTCAGTAGCTTTTGGCGCCACATGGAGGAAGTATTCGAGTTCAGATTTCTGGGACTTAGCGTATTTTTCAAAACTATTAATGGAAATTAAACTATAAATGGGTCTCAAGCTAGGCGTTGGTCAGTAGCTTTTGGCGCCACATGGAGAAAGTATTCGAGTTCAGATTTCTGGGACTTAGCGTATTTTTCAAAACTATTAATGGAAATTAAACTATAAATAGGTCTCAAGCTAGGCGTTGGTCAGTAGCTTTTGGCGCACATGGAGGAAGTATTCGAGTTCAGATTTCTGGGACTTAGCGTATTTTTCAAAACTATTAATGGAAATTAAACTATAAATGGGTCTCAAGCTAGGCGTTGGTCAGTAGCTTTTGGCGCAACATGGAGGAAGTATTCGAGTTCAGATTTTGGGACTTAGCGTATTTTTCAATCATTTAAACCGAATCAAACATAAAATGATGAAACCTACACGACGTTCCTAGGTTATGAACGAAAAGTGACGATTTAGTGCCGGTCAGGATAGCGTGCACCAAAATTGTGTACCGATCAGGGAAAGTACAACACGGAGGGCGCAGCCCGAGCGTACGCGTTCATGGATGTCCATGTTGGTACAAGTTGCCGGTCAGGATAGCCGTGCACCAAAATTGTGTACCGATCAGGGAAAGTACAACACGGAGGGCGCAGCCCGAGCGTACGCGTTCATGGATGTCCATGTTGGTACAAGTTGCCGGTCAGGATAGCCGTGCACCAAAATTGTGTACCGATCAGGGAAAGTACAGTACGTTCCTATGACTTGGGTGAAAAGTGTTGATAAAGTGCGGGATAGGATAGACGGTGGCTTATCGTACACATCACAAACAAAACCCCTTAGTGAGCAGTAGCAAGTGTCGATGGAACAAAGCGAAGGCAATACAACTGATCAAGTACAATAAAGAACGCTACGTACTAGGACTTCTGTCCAAGAATGGTGTCCGCGACGGGAGGGCAATGGTCGAGCAAGCAGGTTTCCCTAGTAAACCTTGTATGGTAAACATACCCAAGCGTGTCCGTATGCACGCAACGATAGTCACGAACGGGCACATACCTAAAAGTAGGGAAAGTACTCTACGTACTAGGCCTTCTGTCCAAGAATGGTGTCCGCGACGGGAGGGCAATGGTCGAGCAAGCAGGTTCCCTAGTAAACCTTGTATGGTAAACATACCCAAGCGTGTCCGTATGCACGCAACGATAGTCACGAACGGGCACATACCTAGGGAAAGTACTCTACGTACTAGGACTTCTGTCCAAGAATGGTGTCCGCGACGGGAGGGCAATGGTCGAGCAAGCAGGTTTCCCTAGTAAACCTTGTATGGTAAACATACCCAAGCGTGTCCGTATGCACGCAACGATAGTCACGAACGGGCACATACCTAGGGAAAGTACTCTACGTACTAGGACTTCTGTCCAAGAATGGTGTCCGCGACGGGAGGGCAATGGTCGAGCAAGCAGGTTTCCCTAGTAAACCTTGTATGGTAAACATACCCAAGCGTGTCCGTATGCACGCAACGATAGTCACGAACGGGCACATACCTAGGGAAAGTACTCTACGTACTAGGACTTCTGTCCAAGAATGGTGTCCGCGACGGGAGGGCAATGGTCGAGCAAGCAGGTTTCCCTAGTAAACCTTGTATGGTAACATACCCAAGCGTGTCCGTATGCACGCAACGATAGTCACGAACGGGCACATACCTAGGGAAAGTACTCTACGTACTAGGACTTCTGTCCAAGAATGGTGTCCGCGACGGGAGGGCAATGGTCGAGCAAGCAGGTTTCCCTAGTAAACCTTGTATGGTAAACATACCCAAGCGTGTCCGTATGCACGCAACGATAGTCACGAACGGGCACATACCTAGGGAAAGTACTCTACGTACTAGGACTTCTGTCCAAGAATGGTGTCCGCGACGGGAGGGCAATGGTCGAGCAAGCAGGTTTCCCTAGTAAACCTTGTATGGTAAACATACCCAAGCGTGTCCGTATGCACGCAACGATAGTCACGAACGGGCACATACCTAGGGAAAGTACTCTACGTACTAGGACTTCTGTCCAAGAATGGTGTCCGCGACGGGAGGGCAATGGTCGAGCAAGCAGGTTTCCCTAGTAAACCTTGTATGGTACACATACCCAAGCGTGTCCGTATGCACGCAACGATAGTCACGAACGGGCACATACCTAGGGAAAGTACTCTACGTACTAGGACTTCTGTCCAAGAATGGTGTCCGCGACGGGAGGGCAATGGTCGAGCAAGCAGGTTTCCCTAGTAAACCTTGTATGGTAAACATACCCAAGCGTGTCCGTATGCACGCAACGATAGTCACGAACGGGCACATACCTAGGGAAAGTACTCTACGTACTAGGACTTCTGTCCAAGAATGGTGTCCGCGACGGGAGGGCAATGGTCGAGCAAGCAGGTTTCCCTAGTAACCTTGTATGGTAAACATACCCAAGCGTGTCCGTATGCACGCAACGATAGTCACGAACGGGCACATACCTAGGGAAAGTACTCTACGTACTAGACTTCTGTCCAAGAATGGTGTCCGCGACGGGAGGGCAATGGTCGAGCAAGCAGGTTTCCCTAGTAACCCTTGTATGGTAAACATACCCAAGCGTGTCCGTATGCACGCAACGATAGTCACGAACGGGCACATACCTAGGGAAAGTACTCTACGTACTAGGACTTCTGTCCAAGAATGGTGTCCGCGACGGGAGGGCAATGGTCGAGCAAGCAGGTTTCCCTAGTAAACCTTGTATGGTAAACATACCCAAGCGTGTCCGTATGCACGCAACGATAGTCACGAACGGGCACATACCTAGGGAAAGTACTCTACGTACTAGGACTTCTGTCCAGAATGGTGTCCGCGACGGGAGGGCAATGGTCGAGCAAGCAGGTTTCCCTAGTAAACCTTGTATGGTAAACATACCCAAGCGTGTCCGTATGCACGCAACGATAGTCACGAACGGGCACATACCTAGGGAAAGTACTCTACGTACTAGGACTTCTGTCCAAGAATGGTGTCCGCGACGGGAGGGCAATGGTCGAGCAAGCAGGTTTCCCTAGTAAACCTTGTATGGTAAACATACCCAAGCGTGTCCGTATGCACGCAACGATAGTCACGAACGGGCACATACCTAGGGAAAGTACTCTACGTACTAGGACTTCTGTCCAAGAATGGTGTCCGCGACGGGAGGGCAATGGTCGAGCAAGCAGGTTTCCCTAGTAAACCTTGTATGGTAAACATACCCAAGCGTGTCCGTATGCACGCAACGATAGTCACGAACGGGCACATACCTAGGGAAAGTACTCTACGTACTAGGACTTCTGTCCAAGAATGGTGTCCGCGACGGGAGGGCAATGGTCGAGCAAGCAGGTTTCCCTAGTAAACCTTGTATGGTAAACATACCCAAGCGTGTCCGTATGCACGCAACGATAGTCACGAACGGGCACATACCTAGGGAAAGTACTCTACGTACTAGGACTTCTGTCCAAGAATGGTGTCCGCGACGGGAGGGCAATGGTCGAGCAAGCAGGTTTCCCTAGTAAACCTTGTATGGTAAACATACCCAAGCGTGTCCGTATGCACGCAACGATAGTCACGAACGGGCACATACCTAGGGAAAGTACTCTACGTACTAGGACTTCTGTCCAAGAATGGTGTCCGCGACGGGAGGGCAATGGTCGAGCAAGCAGGTTTCCCTAGTAAACCTTGTATGGTAAACATACCCAAGCGTGTCCGTATGCACGCAACGATAGTCACGAACGGGCACATACCTAGGGAAGTACTCTACGTACTAGGACTTCTGTCCAAGAATGGTGTCCGCGACGGGAGGGCAATGGTCGAGCAAGCAGGTTTCCCTAGTAAACTTGTATGGTAAACATACCCAAGCGTGTCCGTATGCACGCAACGATAGTCACGAACGGGCACATACCTAGGAAAGTACTCTACGTACTAGGACTTCTGTCCAAGAATGGTGTCCGCGACGGGAGGGCAATGGTCGAGCAAGCAGGTTTCCCTAGTAAACCTTGTATGGTAAACATACCCAAGCGTGTCCGTATGCACGCAACGATAGTCACGAACGGGCACATACCTAGGGAAAGTACTCTACGTACTAGGACTTCTGTCCAAGAATGGTGTCCGCGACGGGAGGGCAATGGTCGAGCAAGCAGGTTTCCCTAGTAAACCTTGTATGGTAAACATACCCAAGCGTGTCCGTATGCACGCAACGATAGTCACGAACGGGCACATACCTAGGGAAAGTACTCTACGTACTAGGACTTCTGTCCAAGAATGGTGTCCGCGACGGGAGGGCAATGGTCGAGCAAGCAGGTTTCCCTAGTAAACCTTGTATGGTAAACATACCCAAGCGTGTCCGTATGCACGCAACGATAGTCACGAACGGGCACATACCTAGGGAAGTACTCTACGTACTAGGACTTCTGTCCAAGAATGGTGTCCGCGACGGGAGGGCAATGGTCGAGCAAGCAGGTTTCCCTAGTAAACCTTGTATGGTAAACATACCCAAGCGTGTCCGTATGCACGCAACGATAGTCACGAACGGGCACATACCTAGGGAAAGTACTCTACGTACTAGGACTTCTGTCCAAGAATGGTGTCCGCGACGGGAGGGCAATGGTCGAGCAAGCAGGTTTCCCTAGTAAACCTTGTATGGTAAACATACCCAAGCGTGTCCGTATGCACGCAACGATAGTCACGAACGGGCACATACCTAGGGAAAGTACTCTACGTACTAGGACTTCTGTCCAAGAATGGTGTCCGCGACGGGAGGGCAATGGTCGAGCAAGCAGGTTTCCCTAGTAAACCTTGTATGGTAAACATACCCAAGCGTGTCCGTATGCACGCAACGATAGTCACGAACGGGCACATACCTAGGAAAGTACTCTACGTACTAGGACTTCTGTCCAAGAATGGTGTCCGCGACGGGAGGGCAATGGTCGAGCAAGCAGGTTTCCCTAGTAAACCTGTATGGTAAACATACCCAAGCGTGTCCGTATGCACGCAACGATAGTCACGAACGGGCACATACCTAGGGAAAGTACTCTACGTACTAGGACTTCTGTCCAAGAATGGTGTCCGCGACGGGAGGGCAATGGTCGAGCAAGCAGGTTTCCCTAGTAAACCTTGTATGGTAAACATACCCAAGCGTGTCCGTATGCACGCAACGATAGTCACGAACGGGCACATACCTAGGGAAAGTACTCTACGTACTAGGACTTCTGTCCAAGAATGGTGTCCGCGACGGGAGGGCAATGGTCGAGCAAGCAGGTTTCCCTAGTAAACCTTGTATGGTAAACATACCCAAGCGTGTCCGTATGCACGCAACGATAGTCACGAACGGGCACATACCTAGGGAAAGTACTCTACGTACTAGGACTTCTGTCCAAGAATGGTGTCCGCGACGGGAGGGCAATGGTCGAGCAAGCAGGTTTCCCTAGTAAACCTTGTATGGTAAACATACCCAAGCGTGTCCGTATGCACGCAACGATAGTCACGAACGGGCACATACCTAGGGAAAGTACTCTACGTACTAGGACTTCTGTCCAAGAATGGTGTCCGCGACGGGAGGGCAATGGTCGAGCAAGCAGGTTTCCCTAGTAACCCTTGTATGGTAAACATACCCAAGCGTGTCCGTATGCACGCAACGATAGTCACGAACGGGCACATACCTAGGGAAAGTACTCTACGTACTAGGACTTCTGTCCAAGAATGGTGTCCGCGACGGTCGGGGAAGCAGGTTGCTTATCATGGCAAACAAGTTAAATAGCTACCTTAAGAGAACGAAAGTTACTGTGGATGGAACAAAACGTGTGCCTAGAATTCCTTCCTGGTTTCCCTAGTAAACCTTGTATGGTAAACATACCCAAGCGTGTCCGTATGCACGCAACGATAGTCACGAACGGGCACATACCTAGGGAAAGTACTCTACGTACTAGGACTTCTGTCCAAGAATGGTGTCCGCGACGGTCGGGGAATTGTGTGTTTGACTCAATTACCAAATCCTAGGAACATACATGTAGTGTATACAAACATTAACATTAACGCGTACGTTTGGGCTGCGCACTCCAAATGGTACACAAATAAGGGTGATTTTATGATCAGACGGACAAAAACAAAGGTGGAGAAGACAGTTTTCGGCACGATGTGCACAGAGCTCATTTCGTCGTCCCGGGCGAATGGAAAAACACAAAAATCGCGAGTTTCGCCCTCGGGCTACCGCCCTCGGGCGTATCTTTCCAGGTTTCTGTCTATAAAAGGGCAGGCCAAAAGGTGACCGGTTGAGATAAGCATTTTAAGCATACAAGCACTTTATTGCAACTTTTGACACAAAAACTAGGTACGTACATGTAGATTGTACCAACATGGACATCCATGAACGCGTACGCTCGGGCTGCGCCCTCCGTGTTGTACTTTCCCTGATCGGTACACAATTTTGGTGCATGTGTACCAACATGGACATCCATGAACGCGTACGCTCGGGCTGCGCCCTCCGTGTTGTACTTTCCCTGATCGGTACACAATTTGGTGCACGGCTATCCTGACCGGCAACTTGTACCAACATGGACATCCATGAACGCGTACGTAGTGTACTTTCCCGATCGGTACACAATTTTGATGCATGTGTACCAACATGGACATCCATGAACGCGTACGCTCGGGCTGCGCCCTCCGTGTTGTACTTTCCCTGATCGGTACACAATTTTGGTGCATGTGTACCAACATGGACATCCATGAACGCGTACGCTCGGGCTGCGCCCTCCGTGTTGTACTTTCCCTGATCGGTACACAATTTTGGTGCACGGCTATCCTGACCGGCAACTTGTACCAACATGGACATCCATGAACGCGTACGTAGTGTACTTTCCCTGATCGGTACACAATTTTGGTGCATGTGTACCAACATGGACATCCATGAACGCGTACGCTCGGGCTGCGCCCTCCGTGTTGTACTTTCCCTGATTGGTACACAATTTTGGTGCACGGCTATCCTGACCGGCAACTTGTACCAACATGGACATCCATGAACGCGTACGTAGTGTACTTTCCCTGATCGGTACACAATTTTGGTGCATGTGTACCAACATGGACATCCATGAACGCGTACGCTCGGGCTGCGCCCTCCGTGTTGTACTTTCCCTGATCGGTACACAATTTTGGTGCACGGCTATCCTGACCGGCAACTTGTACAACATGGACATCCATGAACGCGTACGTAGTGTACTTTCCCTGATCGGTACACATTTTGGTGCATGTGTACCAACATGGACATCCATGAACGCGTACGCTCGGGCTGCGCCCTCCGTGTTGTACTTTCCCTGATCGGTACACAATTTTGGTGCACGGCTATCCTGACCGGCAACTTGTACCAACATGGACATCCATGAACGCGTACGTAGTGTACTTTCCCTGATCGGTACACAATTTTGGTGCATGTGTACCAACATGGACATCCATGAACGCGTACGCTCGGGCTGCGCCCTCCGTGTTGTACTTTCCCTGATCGGTACACAATTTTGGTGCATGTGTACCAACATGACATCCATGAACGCGTACGCTCGGGCTGCGCCCTCCGTGTTGTACTTTCCCTGATCGGTACACAATTTTGGTGCATGTGTACCAACATGGACATCCATGAACGCGTACGCTCGGGCTGCGCCCTCCGTGTTGTACTTTCCCTGATCGGTACACAATTTTGGTGCACGGCTATCCTGACCGGCAACTTGTACCAACATGGACATCCATGAACGCGTACGTAGTGTACTTTCCCTGATCGGTACACAATTTTGGTGCATGTGTACCAACATGGACATCCATGAACGCGTACGCTCGGGCTGCGCCCTCCGTGTTGTACTTTCCCTGATCGGTACACAATTTTGGTGCACGGCTATCCTGACCGGCAACTTGTACCAACATGGACATCCATGAACGCGTACGTAGTGTACTTTCCCTGATCGGTACACAATTTTGGTGCATGTGTACCAACATGGACATCCATGAACGCGTACGCTCGGGCTGCGCCCTCCGTGTTGTACTTTCCCTGATCGGTACACAATTTGGTGCACGGCTATCCTGACCGGCAACTTGTACCAACATGGACATCCATGAACGCGTACGTAGTGTACTTTCCCTGATCGGTACACAATTTTGGTGCATGTGTACCAACATGGACATCCATGAACGCGTACGCTCGGGCTGCGCCCTCCGTGTTGTACTTTCCCTGATCGGTACACAATTTTGGTGCACGGCTATCCTGACCGGCAACTTGTACCAACATGGACATCCATGAACGCGTACGTAGTGTACTTTCCCTGATCGGTACACAATTTTGGTGCATGTGTACCAACATGGACATCCATGAACGCGTACGCTCGGGCTGCGCCCTCCGTGTTGTACTTTCCCTGATCGGTACACAATTTTGGTGCATGTGTACCAACATGGACATCCATGAACGCGTACGCTCGGGCTGCGCCCTCCGTGTTGTACTTTCCCTGATCGGTACACAATTTTGGTGCATGTGTACCAACATGGACATCCATGAACGCGTACGCTCGGGCTGCGCCCTCCGTGTTGTACTTTCCCTGATCGGTACACAATTTTGGTGCATGTGTACCAACATGGACATCCATGAACGCGTACGCTCGGGCTGCGCCCTCCGTGTTGTACTTTCCCTGATCGGTACACAATTTTGGTGCATGTGTACCAACATGGACATCCATGAACGCGTACGCTCGGGCTGCGCCCTCCGTGTTGTACTTTCCCTGATCGGTACACAATTTTGGTGCATGTGTACCAACATGGACATCCATGAACGCGTACGCTCGGGCTGCGCCCTCCGTGTTGTACTTTCCCTGATCGGTACACAATTTTGGTGCATGTGTACCAACATGGACATCCATGAACGCGTACGCTCGGGCTGCGCCCTCCGTGTTGTACTTTCCCTGATCGGTACACAATTTTGGTGCATGTGTACCAACATGGACATCCATGAACGCGTACGCTCGGGCTGCGCCCTCCGTGTTGTACTTTCCCTGATCGGTACACAATTTTGGTGCATGTGTACCAACATGGACATCCATGAACGCGTACGCTCGGGCTGCGCCCTCCGTGTTGTACTTTCCCTGATCGGTACACAATTTTGGTGCACGGCTATCCTGACCGGCAACTTGTACCAACATGGACATCCATGAACGCGTACGTAGTGTACTTTCCCTGATCGGTACACAATTTTGGTGCATGTGTACCAACATGGACATCCATGAACGCGTACGCTCGGGCTGCGCCCTCCGTGTTGTACTTTCCTGATCGGTACACAATTTTGGTGCATGTGTACCAACATGGACATCCATGAACGCGTACGCTCGGGCTGCGCCCTCCGTGTTGTACTTTCCCTGATCGGTACACAATTTTGGTGCATGTGTACCAACATGGACATCCAAGAACGCGTACGCTCGGGCTGCGCCCTCCGTGTTGTACTTTCCCTGATCGGTACACAATTTTGGTGCATGTGTACCAACATGGACATCCATGAACGCGTACGCTCGGGCTGCGCCCTCCGTGTTGTACTTTCCCTGATCGGTACACAATTTTGGTGCACGGCTATCCTGACCGGCAACTTGTACCAACATGGACATCCATGAACGCGTACGTAGTGTACTTTCCCTGATCGGTACACAATTTTGGTGCATGTGTACCAACATGGACATCCATGAACGCGTACGCTCGGGCTGCGCCCTCCGTGTTGTACTTTCCCTGATCGGTACACAATTTTGGTGCACGGCTATCCTGACCGGCAACTTGTACCAACATGGACATCCATGAACGCGTACGTAGTGTACTTTCCCTGATCGGTACACAATTTTGGTGCATGTGTACCAACATGGACATCCATGAACGCGTACGCTCGGGCTGCGCCCTCCGTGTTGTACTTTCCCTGATCGGTACACAATTTTGGTGCATGTGTACCAACATGGACATCCATGAACGCGTACGCTCGGGCTGCGCCCTCCGTGTTGTACTTTCCCTGATCGGTACACAATTTTGGTGCATGTGTACCAACATGGACATCCATGAACGCGTACGCTCGGGCTGCGCCCTCCGTGTTGTACTTTCCCTGATCGGTACACAATTTTGGTGCATGTGTACCAACATGGACATCCATGAACGCGTACGCTCGGGCTGCGCCCTCCGTGTTGTACTTTCCCTGATCGGTACACAATTTTGGTGCACGGCTATCCTGACCGGCAACTTGTACCAACATGGACATCCATGAACGCGTACGTAGTGTACTTTCCCTGATCGGTACACAATTTTGGTGCATGTGTACCAACATGGACATCCATGAACGCGTACGCTCGGGCTGCGCCCTCCGTGTTGTACTTTCCCTGATCGGTACACAATTTTGGTGCACGGCTATCCTGACCGGCAACTTGTACCAACATGGACATCCATGAACGCGTACGTAGTGTACTTTCCCTGATCGGTACACAATTTTGGTGCATGTGTACCAACATGGACATCCATGAACGCGTACGCTCGGGCTGCGCCCTCCGTGTTGTACTTTCCCTGATCGGTACACAATTTTGGTGCATGTGTACCAACATGGACATCCATGAACGCGTACGCTCGGGCTGCGCCCTCCGTGTTGTACTTTCCCTGATCGGTACACAATTTTGGTGCATGTGTACCAACATGGACATCCATGAACGCGTACGCTCGGGCTGCGCCCTCCGTGTTGTACTTTCCCTGATCGGTACACAATTTTGGTGCATGTGTACCAACATGGACATCCATGAACGCGTACGCTCGGGCTGCGCCCTCCGTGTTGTACTTTCCCTGATCGGTACACAATTTTGGTGCATGTGTACCAACATGGACATCCATGAACGCGTACGCTCGGGCTGCGCCCTCCGTGTTGTACTTTCCCTGATCGGTACACAATTTTGGTGCATGTGTACCAACATGGACATCCATGAACGCGTACGCTCGGGCTGCGCCCTCCGTGTTGTACTTTCCCTGATCGGTACACAATTTTGGTGCACGGCTATCCTGACCGGCAACTTGTACCAACATGGACATCCATGAACGCGTACGTAGTGTACTTTCCCTGATCGGTACACAATTTTGGTGCATGTGTACCAACATGGACATCCATGAACGCGTACGCTCGGGCTGCGCCCTCCGTGTTGTACTTTCCCTGATCGGTACACAATTTTGGTGCATGTGTACCAACATGGACATCCATGAACGCGTACGCTCGGGCTGCGCCCTCCGTGTTGTACTTTCCCTGATCGGTACACAATTTTGGTGCACGGCTATCCTGACCGGCAACTTGTACCAACATGGACATCCATGAACGCGTACGTAGTGTACTTTCCCTGATCGGTACACAATTTTGGTGCATGTGTACCAACATGGACATCCATGAACGCGTACGCTCGGGCTGCGCCCTCCGTGTTGTACTTTCCCTGATCGGTACACAATTTTGGTGCATGTGTACCAACATGGACATCCATGAACGCGTACGCTCGGGCTGCGCCCTCCGTGTTGTACTTTCCCTGATCGGTACACAATTTTGGTGCATGTGTACCAACATGGACATCCATGAACGCGTACGCTCGGGCTGCGCCCTCCGTGTTGTACTTTCCCTGATCGGTACACAATTTTGGTGCACGGCTATCCTGACCGGCAACTTGTACCAACATGGACATCCATGAACGCGTACGTAGTGTACTTTCCCTGATCGGTACACAATTTTGGTGCATGTGTACCAACATGGACATCCATGAACGCGTACGCTCGGGCTGCGCCCTCCGTGTTGTACTTTCCCTGATCGGTACACAATTTTGGTGCATGTGTACCAACATGGACATCCATGAACGCGTACGCTCGGGCTGCGCCCTCCGTGTTGTACTTTCCCTGATCGGTACACAATTTTGGTGCACGGCTATCCTGACCGGCAACTTGTACCAACATGGACATCCATGAACGCGTACGTAGTGTACTTTCCCTGATCGGTACACAATTTTGGTGCATGTGTACCAACATGGACATCCATGAACGCGTACGCTCGGGCTGCGCCCTCCGTGTTGTACTTTCCCTGATCGGTACACAATTTTGGTGCATGTGTACCAACATGGACATCCATGAACGCGTACGCTCGGGCTGCGCCCTCCGTGTTGTACTTTCCCTGATCGGTACACAATTTTGGTGCATGTGTACCAACATGGACATCCATGAACGCGTACGCTCGGGCTGCGCCCTCCGTGTTGTACTTTCCCTGATCGGTACACAATTTTGGTGCATGTGTACCAACATGGACATCCATGAACGCGTACGCTCGGGCTGCGCCCTCCGTGTTGTACTTTCCCTGATCGGTACACAATTTTGGTGCACGGCTATCCTGACCGGCAACTTGTACCAACATGGACATCCATGAACGCGTACGTAGTGTACTTTCCCTGATCGGTACACAATTTTGGTGCATGTGTACCAACATGGACATCCATGAACGCGTACGCTCGGGCTGCGCCCTCCGTGTTGTACTTTCCCTGATCGGTACACAATTTTGGTGCATGTGTACCAACATGGACATCCATGAACGCGTACGCTCGGGCTGCGCCCTCCGTGTTGTACTTTCCCTGATCGGTACACAATTTTGGTGCACGGCTATCCTGACCGGCAACTTGTACCAACATGGACATCCATGAACGCGTACGCTCGGGCTGCGCCCTCCGTGTTGTACTTTCCCTGATCGGTACACAATTTTGGTGCACGGCTATCCTGACCGGCAACTTGTACCAACATGGACATCCATGAACGCGTACGCTCGGGCTGCGCCCTCCGTGTTGTACTTTCCCTGATCGGTACACAATTTTGGTGCACGGCTATCCTGACCGGCACTAAATCGTCACTTTTCGTTCATAACCTAGGAACGTCGTGTAGGTTTCATCATTTTTATGTTTGATTCGGTTTAATATGATTGAAAAATACGCTAAGTCCCAGAAATCTGAACTCGAATACTTCCTCCATGTTGCGCCAAAAGCTACTGACCAACGCCTAGCTTGAGACCCATTTATAGTTTAATTTCCATTAATAGTTTTGAAAAATACGCTAAGTCCTAGAAATCTGAACTCGAATACTTCCTCCATGTTGCGCCAAAAGTTACTGACCAACGCCTAGCTTGAGACCCATTTATAGTTTAATTTCCATTAATAGTTTTGAAAAATACGCTAAGTCCCAGAATTCTGAACTCGAATACTTCCTCCATGTTGCGCCGAAAGCTACTGACCAACGCCTAGCTTGAGACCCATTAATAGTTTAATTTAAATTAATAGTTTTGAAAAATACGCTAAGTCCCAGAAATCTGAACTCGAATACTTTCTCCATGTGGCGCCAAAAGCTACTGACCAACGCCTAGGTACATGGTTGGTACATGGATTGTATGCATGCAGGCGTACTGCCGTGCTGGACCGGAAAATCGCACTAGCTACTAGAACGTAGAGTAATTCCCCTAGATAGGTGCTTTTGCATGCCTCTGATCGACGACCATGCAACTTGCAACGTGCGACACGCGTAGGTAGGCTTCCCCATACAAGTTCCCTAGGGTAGCACCAAATTGCATACTTTCAGGCGTAATTTTCGGAACCGTGTACCGTGCATGGTACAAGTATCAGTAGCTCGTGCAATTTGTTTTGCATCGTGTTGCGGTTGCAGGTGCGTCAAGATAGGAGTGTTTCGAGACTTTTGCCAAGCTTGAGTGCCATTTGCAGGATAATTGATGTTCTAGCCACGTTAAACATGCCACTTAATGCTGAAAAGGAAAAAGCCGTTTTCTAGGGACGTACTGTCAAAAAGGTTGCCAGCAGCGCTTTCCTCTCGAGTTCAGGATTCTTGGACTTAGCGTTTTTTCACGATCCAATCAAAAGACCAGATCGTGAAATAAACAATTAATACAAGTATGTACTAGTACATCCCTTCAACCGAAGGAAGTACACCATACATGACCCGTACGCCAATCATCCAAGCACATGACACGTTGACTAAGTCAACACATCATACAACTTGGACAACCGACGGGCAAGTAGGTCATCTCGTACACGACACATCGACCGACGAGGTCAACACGCCATGCACAAGACATCCTACTACCAAGACCGACCACCTCGACACACGACACGTTAACCAAACATGGTCAACATCATCATGCGCAAGGCAACCGGCCCAAACGGGTCAACATATACAACTTGTAACGAGAGCATGTAAGCTTACTGGTGTGGTCTGCACGTTCCTCGCATCAAGACAATCAAGTCAAGAAGGAGGAACGCCGACAAGCTCATTAGTGTTACGCGTCCATCTCCAACCTATGTCAAGTCACTCGTCTGACAAGGAAGAAGCACGACACATGTCCACTAATGTAAAGGAACAGTCTCCAGACCAAGTCAAGTCGCTCGTCTGACAAGGAAGGAGCCTGCACCAAGCTTCACCAGTATCCATCAAGTCCATTGTCCGTGAAGGCGGTCGAGCACAACACAGACCAGACAAGGTGAACAAAAGCTTACTACGAGTGTACTTATATGACTCACTGGTGTGGTCCGCACGGTCCTCACATCGAGACAATCAAGTCAAGAAGGAGGCACGCCGACAAGCTCATCAGTGTTAAGCAACCTTCTCCACAGCATGTCAAGTCACTCGTCTGACAAGCTAGGAGCACGATGCATGTCCACCAATGTAAAGCCTTAGTCTCCAGACCAAGTCAAGTCACTCGTCTGACAAGGAAGGAGCCTAAGTCAAGCTTCACCAGTACCCATTACCTAGTCCATGGCTGCATTAAGCACTTCATGAACAGGACAAGGTAGAGCCATAATGAGTGTACAGTATACGTACTGGTGTGGGTCGCACGGTCCTCACATCAAGACAATCAAGTCAAGAAGGAGGCACGCCGACAAGCTCACTAGTGTTACGTGTCCCGCTCCATACCATGGTCAAGTCACTCGTCTGACACGGAAGGAGCCAACTCTTGTCCACTAGTGTAAAGGAACGGTCTCCAGACCAAGTCAAGTCACTCGTCTGACAAGGAAGGAGCACGCACCAAGCTTCACCAGTGACCAACCCACTCCCTTGACGATGAAGGTAGCCAAGCTTCAACGCTAGGGTATGGGTAGTCCGTATGACTGTACTGGTGTGGGTCGCACGGTCCTCACATCAAGACAATCAAGTCGAGAAGGAGGCACGCTGACAAGCTCACCAGTGTTACGTGTCCCGCTCCATACCATGTCAAGTCACTCGTCTGACACGGAGAAGGAGCCAACTCTTGTCCACTAGTGTAAAGGAACGGTCTCCAGACCAAGTCAAGTCACTCGTCTGACAAGGAAGGAGCACGCACCAAGCTTCACCAGAGCACGGTACCACGGTCCCCAGACCAAGATGGTTAAATACGCCATCGAGGAAGGGGCACGCAATCCCTTGCTACACTCAACCAAGTACACTCTTGCTCTCACAAAAGTATCCCCTGTGTCGACGTGGTCCCCAGACCAAGACGCGCTTGCGCACATCGAGGAAGGGGCACACGGACAAACCACCAAGCATGGGTCGCCTGAGAGGATCGATGCGAACGCATCTCTACAACTCGCAGCTCCCAGCCTGAAGTCCCGTCGTTTGCGGGCGGTTGATAGGTGTCGAAACTAGGTATATCCACGTTGGGCAGAGCTCAAGCCAACGGCGTTCCCAGTTACGGTACTAACACGTGCAGCGAACTCCACTCATTGCGGCCTAGGTATAGCGGGATGAGACGCCGGGCTGCGAAGGCAGACTCCAACGGATCTCAGAGGGTTGTTAGGCCCGCTAGCTTCCGAACACCTAATGGGTTTGAGAAGCGCTATCAGCTCGGATTGGCTACGACCTTAGAGGCGTTCAGGCATAATCCAGCGGACGTAGCGTCATACCAAAGTCCGGTCGGACTAGTATTGAGCCAGTGGTCCGTACCTGTGGTTCCTCTCGTACTGCACAGGAATTCCGTTAAGATAGCGACTATAAGCACACACCAGTAGGGTAAAACTAACCTGTCTCACGACGGTCTAAACCCAGCTCACGTTCCCTTGAAAGGGTGAACAATCCTACGCTTGGTGAATTTTGCTTCACAATGATAGGAAGAGCCGACATCGAAGGATCAAAAAGCCACGTCGCTATGAACGCTTGGCGGCCACAAGCCAGTTATCCCTGTAAAAAGTGAAAAAAGTGCCATAAGTGGAAAAGTTTTGGACCGATTTGGAAAATTTTTGTTGATAAGTCGCGGAGCCGCCGTCCTCCGGCCATATGCAAAATTTTTTTTGAAAAAGTTCATAAACAAAAAAGTGAGTGTGCACGCGGTTTTTCTTAAATAACTCGGCAAAAGCTGGTTAGATTCGCCCAACCAAAGTGTTAAATGGTGCGGGACGTTATTACCTATCGTTTGATACCCATATCGGGTAGCTTGGTGAAAAACCGAATTTTATATTAAGAGTTATACAACTTTTTTAAGTGTTTTTTCGAAATATAATGAAAAGTATGTGGCCAACCGAATCGGAAAAAACACCAACGTGTGCGTCGCCTAAATACCTTTCTGGCGAGTGGTCGAACGCCCAGATCGGTCCATAAACAAAAAAGTTATGGAAGTGTAAAGAATTTGGCGAATTGTTCAAAAAGTGTATAAGTTTTGGTGGAAACTTTGAAGTTGCACCGCGCGAAAACTACTGGGCCGATTTTGATGAAAATCGAAATCTGAGTCGGGGCCAAGTAGTTTAACAAAGTGGCATACTCAGTTTGTTGAAAAAGTGTGTTAAAAAGTTAGTGAACTTTTTGAGTGGCGATTTTACTAACTTTGTGAAAAGTGGTCCGATTTTCGAAAACGACATTTCGTTCGAAGCGTCTTGGCAAGACAATTTCAACGACGTATCGAGTGTCCGCGCGAAATGAAGTTTGACAAAGTTATTAAGAGTGCAAAAAGTGTATAAATTAAATACTTAAGTGTTTTAAAAAAGTGCCTAAAAGTGAACGGATTTTTACAAAAAATACGTCAAAAGACGCGGGCTGACGAGCCCCGTTGACGAGTGTTAGTGTGGTGAAAATCCGTGGAAAATTACGACCAGGATCGCGGGTGGTAGTTTTTCCTATAGTAAAGTGTACACAATATACGGTTCGTCCAGACGCGTTTGCGCAAAATTTTGCCCTTGGTTGACCTTGGCACGTGCCGGCCGGGCTTGGACGAAAATCTTGCCCCCCCTGGACCAACGGTCAACGGCTGTGACGTCAGCGGCTGCCCCCCCTTGACCAACGGTCATTTGCTGCGACGTCAGCAACGGCCGTACGGGGCGTGACGTCACAGGCATACAGTGCAAACCCAAAAAGTGCCGTAAGTTGGAAAATTGTGGGCCGATTTGGAAAATTTTTGTTGGTAACTCGCGGAGCCGCCGTCCTCTGGGCGCATGCCAAAAATTTTCCGGAAAATCGGAAAAACAAAAAAGTGAGTGTGCACGCGCTTTTCCGGCCATATCTCGTCGGAAAATTGTCCGATCCGGAAAATTCCAACGCCAAACGGTAGGGCCGTGAAAGACCAACTCGCCGGTGTGTGAAAATCGCGGATCGGAAAAGCCTGTGAAAAGTTACGAGCGATTTTCCACGAAAAATAGTGTTTTTCCGGAATAACTTTTCCGGGAAAATCGGAAAAATTCAGGAGACGTGTGTAACGGGTGCGCGGGGAAATTCGGCTTGTCTGGACTACCCGGACGTCCAGATCGGACGGAAAATAAGCGAACAGTGCAATTTCCAGTTTCGTGACGTCTAACTGCACCACCAAAGTACTAGAGGGCGCCACCTGTCAAAATTAAAATTGGTCTATCTCTGGAACCACTGGTCGGATCCGGACGGGCAAGTGCTCGCTGGAATCAGCATCGCCCCGGCTATCTGCCAGTGCTGCCATCGTGGCCATTTTCGGCCGTTTCAGGGTTGCCAGTTTTTGACAGGTGGCCAAAATTTCAACTGTGCACCACTCCGAAACGGGTAGCCCCAGCTGAACGGGCAAGTGTTTGCTGACATTGGCATTTGCCCGGCTACCCAGCAGCGTGGCCAGCTTGGTCGAAAACGCTTGCGGCAGTGTTGCCAGCCTTGAGTGTAGTGTATCGTTTCGTGTCGCGCGTTCAACGCAGAGTGCGACGGGCTGCGTCCATACCCTCGTATAAAGAGGTGCGCGCACGAACGGGAAAGTGATTCAACAACGCAGGGGATGGGCGACGAGGCCCAACCCCCACAAGTGAGTGGGCCGTACCAGTTGCGGTCAAGAAAAGGGTCGGTGGCTGTGATGCAGCCACAACCCATCGAGCGCCCGGCCACACCGATGATGGATGTGTGCTATTCAAGCGACGACGACGAGCTGAATAGCACCATCATCGCGATGCCGGAACCCGCGTCGGAGTGTGAGGCAGCGGAGGCGGCCATGGACCTGGAGCCACCAGCAGCAGCACAGCCAACACCAACGGCATCCCCTGTCCCGGGCAACGCGGTAGTTGCTGGGCCCATCGACGCGGGAAGTTGTGCCCTGCTGATGGCACAGCTTCAAAGCATCGGCGCCCAGCTAACGACGGCGCTGGAGGAGCTGCGACTTTGCCGCGAGGAAAACGCGGCACTCCGCCGCGAGAACGAGCTGCTGCTCACGGGCACTCGTTCGGTGCTTGAGCTGCAGACTGCAGCGAACGCAACCCTCCAGCAGTCGTCGGGGCAAGGCGGTAACCGGGAAACGGCCCGGAAGCGCCAACAGCGGCTGAGGAAGCGCGAACGAGAACGGCAGCAGCAGCAGCAGCAGCAGCAGCAGCAGCAGCAGCAGCAGCAGCAGCAGCAGCAGCAGCAGCAGCAGCAGCAGCAGCAGCAGCAACAGCAGCAGCAGCAGCAGCAGCAGCGTCAGCAGCAGCGTCAGCGTCAGCAGCAGCAGCAGCAGCAGCAGCAGCAGCAGCAGCAGCAGCAGCAGCAGCAGCAGCAGCAGCAGCAGCAGCAGCAGCAGCAGCAGCAGCAGCAGCAGCAGCAGCAGCAACAGCAGCAGCAGCAGCAAAGTTTGCCTCGACGCGAACAGAGGCAGCAGCAGCTTCCCCCACGACTGCAGCAGCAACAGCAGCAGCTGCAACAACAACAGCAGCAGCAACAACCGCAGCAGCAGCTTTGGACAACGGTGGTAAGAGGCCACCCGTCCCAGCGGCAACGCCAACCGCAGCAACAGCAGCAGCAGCAGCAGCAGCAGCAGCAGCAGCAACAGCAGCAGCAGCAAGGTGAGCGCTATGTCCCACCACAGCTCCGGCAGCAGCGACAGCAGCAGCAGCGCTCGCAGCACCAGCAGCAACAGCCGCAGCAGCCGCAGCAGCAGCAACAGCGTCCACAGCAACAGCGTCCACAACAGCAGCGTCAACAGCAGCAGCGACCTCAGCAACAGCGAACACAGCAGCGAAAGCCGGCCAAGCCCGAGCTTATTGAGGTTTCGCCCAACGAAGGTCAGGACTGGGAGAGCCTCCTGCTGCTTGTTCAAACGGCAGTCAGGACTGACGAGCGGTACAAGCCGCTTAAGGACCACGTCGTCCTGGGCCGTCGCACCAGTAAGGCGTTGCTGCGACTCACGCTAAGCCGCAAGGCGAATGCGCAATATATGCTGCAACAGGTTCGAGCCATCGTGGGCAGTGCTGGAGTGTGCCGGCACGTCACAGAAATGACGACAGTTGTCGTCCATGACGTCGACCCGCTTGCCCGAGAAGACGATTTGACTTCGCTGCTCGACAGCAAGTTCGAGTCGGGAGCGGGAATTGTGTCCACAACGATGACAAAGATGACGGATGGCACCCAACGCGCGCACGTGCGACTGCCCGCGAAGTTTGCGAAGGAACTCGACGGCACTAAGATTAAGCTGGGCTTTTGCGTCAGCAAAATCAGAGCCGCGCCACCGACCCCTCGAGAGCGTGTGCGCTGCTATCGCTGCCTCGAGCTGGGTCACCGGGCCCATGACTGCCGTTCACCCGACGATCGGCAAAACATGTGTATACGCTGCGGCGTCGTTGGGCACATGGCGAAAGTATGCACTTCTCAGCTAAAGTGCCTCAAGTGCGGTGGTCCACACACAATTGGACACCCTGACTGCGCCCGGTCGGCTCCACAATGACCCCACAACTGCGAGTAATGCAGGTCAACTTGGGCAGAGGGGAGAGGGCCCAGGATATTGCCCTCCAAACTGCCCGAGAGAAGAAAGTGGACGTGCTGCTGCTGTCGGAGCTGTATCGGCCGCCTGTTAACAACGGTCGATGGGCCTTTGACTGCTCAAAAAAGGTCGCCATCGTCGCTACTGGGTCGCTTCCCCTACAGAGAATTTGGTGCAGCAACACACCGGGACTCGTCGCTGCCGAGATCGGCGGCACCACATTCCTCAGCTGCTACGCACCACCTCGTCAGCCTACCGACGAGTTCGAGCGCTTCATCGAAGCGGTGCAGCTCGAAGCGCTTACCCATTCACAAGTCGTGATAGCCGGCGACTTCAACGCCTGGCATGTGGATTGGGGAAGCGAGCGCAACAGCGAGAGGGGGGAAGAGCTGTTTAGCGCCATACAGCAGCTAGACCTGGTGGTTTTAAACCAGGGCACGACGAACACCTTTGACGGCAACGGAGCGGCAACAGCAAGCATCGTCGATGTAGCGTTTGCGACACCAACCATCGCGCAGCCGGGAACGTGGAACGTGTGCGGTGAGTATTCGTATTCCGACCACCGGTACATCACGTACACAGTCGGCACCACAGTTCCCGTCGCAAACGAGCCTTCACCACCATCGAGAAGACAGCAGGGACGCATTCGACACGCGGGTCGGCGGTACAAGGCGACGCAGTTCTCGCAGCGAGCCTTCCTGTCGACGCTGCTGGACGAGCGGTTCTCAGAACGGGCGGTGAGTCATGAACGCATGGTCGAGATCATGCTCGCCGCGTGCGACAAAACGATGCAGCGGGTTACAACGTCGCACAGTGACCCCCATCGTGACCTGTTCTGGTGGACGCCGCTGCTCAGGCTGCTGCGAGAGAACTGCGAACGCGCCCGTGATCGAATGCAGCAGACCAGCGACCTGCAAGAGCGGAGCATCGCCGCAGCACAACATCGTACAGCGAGGGCGGAGCTGGGGAAGGCGATTAAGGCCAGCAAGCGGAACTCGTTCCAGGAGCTGATCGACATCGCCGAAGAGAATGTGTTCGGAGCCGGATATCTCGTCGTTCTGTCCCACCTCCGCGGTGGACGGACGCCACCCGAGACGGAGCGGGACAGGCTCGAACACATTGTGTCCGATCTCTTCCCCCAGCACCCGCCCCTCGTCTGGCCAGAAGCGGCTACCATCGAGGGAGAGGAGCGGCCAGGAGCAGTAACAGATGTCTCGGACGATGAATTAAAACTCATCGCACGCCGCATGGCCAACAAAAAGGCCCCGGGACTCGACGGTATCCCGAATGCGGCGGTGAAAGCAGCCATCCTCGAGCACACGGGGGTTTTCACAGCGTTGTACCAGGACTGCCTCGCTAACGGCACGTTTCCTGCAGCGTGGAAGAGGCAGCGCCTTGTACTCATCCCGAAGCCAGGAAAACCCCCAGGATTGAGCAGCTCGTACCGGCCCCTGTGCATGTTGGATGCACTGGGCAAGGTGCTTGAGCGCTTGATCCTCAACAGGCTGCACGAGCATCTGGAGGATCCGGAAGCGACACGACTGTCGGACCGACAGTACGGTTTCCGCAGAGGGCGCTCGACCATCGGTGCCATACAGAGAGTTGTTGAGGCCGGCCAGCGTGCGATGTCGTTCGGTCGCACGAACCGACGCGACAAACGCTTCCTACTAGTTGCGGCGCTAGACGTTAGGAATGCGTTCAATACGGCCAGCTGGCAGGCCATCGCCGCTGCGCTGCAGTCGAAAGGAGTTCCGGCCGGCCTCCAACGCATCATACACAGCTACTTTCAGGGCCGAGAGCTGGTGTATGAAACCTCTGATGGCCCGGTAGTGCGGTCCGTCACGGCAGGGGTTCCACAGGGGTCTATTCTAGGCCCCACTCTGTGGAACACGATGTATGACGGTGTGTTAGACATCGCCCTGCCACCCGATGCGGAGATCCTGGGGTATGCCGACGACTTGGTGCTGCTGGTCCCAGGCACAACCCCAGACAGTGTGAAAGCTGCTGCAGAAGAGGCGATCACCTCAGTGATGGAGTGGATGGCTCAACACCATCTCGAGCTGGCGCCGGCGAAAACGGAAATGGTGGTCATTTCCAGCTCCAAAGCCCCGACGCGGATTACCGTCCGAGTAGGCGACGTGGACGTCACCTCGTCCCGCTCGATCTGCTATCTCGGCGTGACCCTCCAGGACAAGTTGTCGTGGCTGCCGCACGTCAAGGAGGTCACCGAGAGGGCTGGGAAGATCGCTGACGCCACATCCAGATTGCTGCGAAACCATAGCGGACCAAGGGCATCGAAAGCGAAGCTGCTAGCTTCGGTGTCCGAGTCCGTTATGCGGTATGCTGCACCAGTATGGAGCATGGAGCTGCAAAAACGTGAGCCTGGTCGCCTGCTGGAGCGTGTACAGCGGAAGATGGCACTGAGGGTGGCACGAGCATTCCGTA
>NW_024427873.1:45000-55462 GCF_017562075.2 Anopheles merus
ACGCATCAAACACCACCAACACGAAACGCATCCAACATACGCTCGAGAGTGTCCACTTTCAACGCCCGAGGACCCGCAGACGGGGACCAAGCACGTCATTATGCACAGCGACCGCCCAGTGCGTCGGATGACCCGGGCACCTTCGCGGACGGCCACTGTAGTTAACTAAATGAGACTTTGGTAATTAGTAGGCACTCAAGAATGTGTGCATCGGTCGGAATTAAACGTCCGATGCGCCATATGCGTTCAACTTATCAATGTTCATGTGTCCTGCAGTTCACATTATGACGCGCATTTAGCTGCGGTCTTCATCGATCCATGAGCCGAGTGATCCCCTGCCTAGGGTTTAAAGAGTGCCTTTCGGCGCCGAGTGGCGTAACCGCGTTCAAAGTTTGGTATGCAACACACTCGACCTGCAACAATGGGTTACTCAAACTTGTACAAGTACAAGTGTTGTCTCTTACGAGACGTCTTGATATGCTCTCTACAAAAGCGTGCGCTAGAGTAGGTACAAATTAATGCACGTCCCAGATAGTGACGATCTCTGGGAGGAAGAACCTTAAGGAACTTCCCGCACACATCAAGACTAGGGTTTGGGCGTGTCCATGCCGGCGCCGAGTACAAGTTACCGCGTTCAAAGTTTGGTAAGCAGCGCACTCGACCTCCAACACAACACGTCCCGTCTTGATATGCTCTCTACAAAAGCGTGCGCCAATGTAGGTACAAATTAATGTACGTCCCAGATAGTGACGATCTCTGGGAGGAAGAACCTTAAGGAACTCCCCGCACATATCAAGACTTATAGGTGAGAACGGCCAATCACCTATTTCTCTTAGTAAAACTCACAACTCATTCCTTGGGTTTGGAAGTGTCCATGTCGGTGCCGAGTACAAGTTACCGCGTTCAAAGTTTGGTAAGCAGCGCACTCGACCTCCAACATAACACTTCACGTCTTGATATGCTCTCTACAAAAGCGTGCGCCAATGTAGGTACAAATTAATGTACGTCCCAGATAGTGACGATCTCTGGGAGGAAGAACCTTAAGGAACTCCCCGCACATATCAAGAATTATAGGTAACGCTGCCAATTACCTGTTGCTCTTAGTAAAACTCACAACTCATTCCTTGGGTTTGGAAGTGTCCATGTCGGTGCCGAGTACAAGTTACCGCGTTCAAAGTTTGGTAAGCAGCGCACTCGACCTCCAACATAACCCTTCACGTCTTGATATGCTCTCTACAAAAGCGTGCGCTAATGCAGGTACAAATTAATGTACGTCCCAGATAGTGACGATCTCTGGGAGGAAGAACCTTAAGGAACTCCCCGCACATATCAAGAATTATAGGTAACGCTGCCAATTACCTGTTTCTCTTAGTAAAACTCACAACTCATTCCTTGGGTTTGGAAGTGTCCATGTCGGTGCCGAGTACAAGTTACCGCGTTCAAAGTTTGGTAAGCAGCGCACTCGACCTCCAACATAACCCTTCACGTCTTGATATGCTCTCTACAAAAGCGTGCGCTAATGCAGGTACAAATTAATGTACGTCCCAGATAGTGACGATCTCTGGGAGGAAGAACCTTAAGGAACTCCCCGCACATATCAAGACTTATAGGTGAGAACGGCCAATCACCTGTCTCTCTGCGAGACGTGTATAAAACACTGAATATAACTCACAACTTAACCCGTAAGTAGGGAAGTGTCCATGTCGGCGCCGAGTGCAAGTTACCGCGTTCAAAGTTTGGTATGCAACGCACTCGACCTCCAACATAACCTTTCCCCGTCTTGATATGCTCTCTACAAAAGCGTGCGCTAATGCAGGTACAAATTAATGTACGTCCCGGATAATGACGATCTCCGGGAGGAAGAACCTTAAGGAACTCCCCGCACATATCAAGACCAATAGTTAAGAACGGCCAAGCACCAGTTAGGGAGTGCGTGTAGGCGCCGAGTACAAGTTACCGCGTTCAAAGTTTGGTATGCAACGCACTCGACCACCAACACAACACGTCCCGTCTTGATATGCTCTCTACATAAGCTTACGCAAATGCAGGTACAAATGAATGTACGTCCCGGATAGTGACGATCTCCGGGAGAGAGAACCTTAAGGAACTCCCCGCACATATCAAGACTGAGGTTTTGCCGTGCATGTCAGCGCCGAGTGCAAGTTACCGCGTTCAAAGTTTGGTAAGCAGCGCACTCGACCTCCAACATAACACTCCAACCTCGTTATAACTCATTATAACCACGTTAATGATCCTTCCGCAGGTTCACCTACGGAAACCTTGTTACGACTTTTACTTCCTCTAATCATCAAGTTCGGTCAACTTCGGCCGTGCCAACTGCAACTCACGAAGGAATCGCGGAAGGTGTGCCTCCAGAGACCTCACTAAATAATCCATCGGTAGTAGCGACGGGCGGTGTGTACAAAGGGCAGGGACGTAATCAGCGCTAGCTAATGACTAGCACTTACTAGAAATTCCAGGTTCATGGGGACCATTGCAGTCCCCAATCCCTACTAAATGAGCATTTGGGTGATTTCCCGTTCCTCTCGGAATGGGGGCGCCATAAGGCGAGAACACGCTGCTGCTCACATTGTAGCACGCGTGCAGCCCAGAACATCTAAGGGCATCACGGACCTGTTATCGCTCAATCTCATCTTGCTAAACACAAGTTGTCCCGCTAAGCAGGGCAAACTAAGTGACGGGCACCCGTGAGGACACCCGCCACTCCTAACGTCAGGTGCGCCCGGAGGCACACTACTGACAGCGTTCTAGTTAGCTTGACTGAGTCGCGTTCGTTATCGGAATTAACCAGACAAATCATTCCACGAACTAAGAACGGCCATGCACCACTACCCTTAAGTTTGAGAAAGAGCTATCAATCTGTCTTACCTCAATAAGTTCGGACCTGGTAAGTTTTCCCGTGTTGAGTCAAATTAAGCCGCAAGCTCCACTTCTTTTTTTTTTTTTTTTTAAATTCTTCAAGAGTTCTTTATTGAGGACCATTGTTTCCCGAAAGAACCCCGCTCCTACCGCGGGGGGTTACCACTAACGGATTTCCCCCCGCCGGGAATTCCGCCCGTTTGGGCCTTTCCTTTATTTATTTGAATTCAAAAACTTTTTTTTTTTTCACTATTTTCCTTTCGTGAAAGGTTTTCGTTGCCGCCTTTTTAACATTAAATATGTTCCGGTAACCGTTGTCCTTGTCCTAATCCTTGCAGGTTTCACCGTATCATCACAGAGCTGCGTCAGCGCGCGGACACGTTCGCCGATGTTACGGCAGCTCGCTCGTCATCTGTGAGGCTGCTTCTTCGTTCGGCAAGCTGGGAGCTCGGCAGCTCGTCCCGCGGGGAGGCTGAGCCTCGACCTCCGCTTGCCGTTGCTCCAGCCGCCGCTGCCTCTCTCTCTGCCGCCGGTTAATGCGACGCCGCTCCACTTCCGCTGCAGATGGTGGTAGTCGCCCACGTCGTTGGCGACCCTGCGGAACAGCTCCTAGCACTCCGGCCCGACGCCTTTCCCGGTATTGGAGCTGCATAAAGTTACGCCGCAGTCGCCGCATCTCCATCGTGCGTGGGGAGGAGGCAATCCCCGGCTGCGCGGGGGGATTGGCGGTTCTGGAGGGCTGGCCTCCTCCTCCTCGACCTCCCCTGTTGACTCCGCTGCGTCGTTGGCCGCTGCGTCATTGGCCGCTGCGCGTGCCAAAATTGCAGGGACGACCTCGTTCTCGCCGAGCCGCTCCTGCCGACGCCGCTGCCGCATTCGCCGGGCGCTGCGGTTGCGCACCTCCCTCGCCTCAGCAGTCTCCGCTCTGCCTCCGCCATGTCCACGGGCGGGCTGGCTGCTGGATCTGGCTGAGCAGCCTCAGCAACTGCCAAGGTAAGCTGCTCCTGCCGCCAGTCCTCCTGCAGCACGGAGAGGATCCGCCGAGCCGCTTGCTGGATGCGGTCCCACGACTCAGCGCTCTCCAGCAGACGACTGCCGATGTTGTCCTCGTCGACGCCGTTCAATAGTTCCGCCCGAACATCCGCGAAGCGGGGACACACGAAGTACGTGGGCCACCGACTCGACCGACCCTGCGCACCTGGGACAGTCCGGGGACGGAGCGAACCCGAACACATGGAGGAATTCGTGGACGAAGCGTGTCCACTCAATACCTGCGAGAGGTAGAAGTCTACCTCCCCGTGCTTCCGTCCGTCCACAGGCGCACGTCTGGCACTTGTCGGTGGGCCCAACGTACATAGCGGCTGGTGTTCTGCGCCGCCTCGTCGTCCCACTGTTGCTGCCACAGCTGCTGTGATGCCTCCTTCTCCTCCTGGCGAATCGCCTCTCGACTGCTGTCCGGGCTCAACTGCAGTCGGTTGTAGCAGCGGGCGTCTTCCTTCACCAGGAGGTGGTAGGGCAGTTCTCCGGCCAAAACCACCGCTACCTCGCAGCTGGTGGAGTGGAAGGCGCTCGTGATGCCCTGGGCCAGGGCCGTTGCACGCGGTCCAAAATCCGCCTGCACCACTGCAGGTCCGCGGCTTCTGCCCAGACGGGTGCGCCGTAGCGGATGATGGACGCGGCCACTGCGGCGAGCAGCTTCCGCTTGCTCACTTGGGGGCCGCTGTGGTTGCGCATGACGCCACGCAACGCTCGCACCACACGGAGGGCCTTGTCCGCGACCATCTCGACGTGTGGGCGCCACGACAGGTGGTCGTGAAGCATGACCCCCAAGTAGCGGATCGACCGCTTCGAGCGCACTTCCACTCCACAGATGTTAACTGGGATATTTCTATACCCGCTGCGTTTGCTCGACACCATCAGCAGCTCCGTTTTCTCCGGTGCCAGGGAGAGATGGTGCTGCACCATCCAGCTGTTGACTGCTACCACGGCTTCCTCCGCGATCGCTGCTGCGTGCTCCGGTGTTGTCCCCGCTGCCAGGATCGCAAGATCGTCGGCGAATCCCACGATGGAGGCGCCCTCAGGGAGCTCTACGGCTAGCACGCCGTCGTACATAATGTTCCACAATGTGGGGCCCATATGGACCCCTGTGGAACACCTGCCGATACTCGGCGGGTAACCGGCCCGTCCGCCGTGTCGTACGTGAGCTCCCTGTCGGCGAAGTAGTCCTGCAGTATGCGGCACAACTGCACGGGGACTCCCTTCGCCTGGAGCGCCTCGGCGATGCTCTGCCAGCTAGCCGTATTGAACGCGTTACGGACGTCCAGGGCCACACCATGAGGCAGCGCCGGTCACGGTTGTTTGTCCTTCCAAAGGACTTCGCCCTTCGTCCCGCGTCCACGACTTGCTGTATAGCCTGCAGAGTCGATCGCCCTCGCCGGAATCCGAACTGCTGCTCAGACAGTTGCGGACTCTCTGGATCCTCGATGTATTCGTTGAGCCGGTTCAATAGCAGCCGCTCCAAAGCCTTGCCCGTGTTGTCCAGCAGGCAAATCGGGCGGAAGGACGATGGCTCGCCCGGTGACTTGCCTGGCTTTGGCAGGAGCACCAGTCGCTGCTTTTTCCACGGCTGCGGAAAGCAGGACGTGTCCAGGCACTCCTGAAACACCCGGCGGAAGGGCTCCGGTTGCTGCCTGAGAGCAACCGTAAGTGCGGCGTTCGGTACTCCATCAAGCCCAGGAGCCTTCCGCGGGTGCATGCTGGCTGCTATATTTTCCAGCTCGGTCAGGCCGATCGATCGGAGCGGCGCCATGTTGCCAACTCGGAGATCAGGCCACTCTACCGGCGGATGAACCGGGAACAAGGCGTCGACAATTCGCCGCAGTTCTGCTGGATCGCGTTCCGGGGCTGAGCGGGCCGCCTGGAACCAGTGGAAGACCTTCCGGAAAAAGTTTCCGGTTTCATCCTCCCTGATCGACAGCAAGAACCGGTCGAACGCCTCGTTCTTACTCAAACGAATAGCCTTCCGAAGGCTCTCTGGCAGCTAGAGTTCCGTATGGAGCTGCTCTTCCAGCGGGATTGTTCTCCTCGCCATCTGCTCCTTTCTGGAGAGCTCGTCGATCATTGCCTGATCGCCGGAGTCCACCAGTAAGCTGGCCGACCTGTGTGGTCCTGCGCTGGGAAGACCCGCGACATCGTCTCGTCGCAGACGCTGGTCAGCGACTCAACCAAGCTTTCGACGCTGTTAGCTTGACGGGCGAACCCAATCATGGCCAGCGCTTTCCCGAAAAGCTGGGAGTCAAACTGACTGGTCTTCCAGCGCGTACCGGCGTTGCTTACACGGGCCGGGCGCTGTCCACGCCGTGCTGCCGATCCCTCGTTGGTGGTGGACTCACGCCAACCTCGTACCGGACGTATCGGTGGTCGCTCAGCGTAACCACGTCGGGCACGCGCCAGCCTCGGGCGCTGTCTTCGCGCGGGTCGAGACGGCTTATCGCACTGCTTGCGAATGTAACGTCCGGTCGGCTGGGCGGGAACCGAGTTGTGCCCACTCGGTTCCCCTTGAACGTTGGTAGGCAGTCTGCCTTGTTCAGTAGCACCAGCCCGAGGTTGTCCGCCAACTGGAGAAGCTCCAAGCCCTTCGGCAAGTCCTGCTGCTTCCCCAGTCAAGGTGCATGGCGTTGAAATCGCCGGCCAGGAGAACCCGGCTGCACCCGCGGACGATCAGGTCAATTTTCTCCATAACACTCCGGAACTCGGGGACTCCCGTCTGCGGCGACACGTAGCAGCTCACAATTGTTACTCCTCCCACGTCGGCAGCAACCACACCGAGGGTCTGACGGTGCCTGATACGCTGTATCGGCAGCCGGTTGCCGTTGGCGACGATGGCAACCGTCTTACTCTCGTCCGTCACCCAATTGCCGTTATTGCGCGGTACGCAATAGGGCTCGGACAAGAGCAGAACGTCGAGACCCTCGGTGGTCATCACGTGCAACGCCAGGTCCTGGGCGTTTCTCACAATGATTGGAGTTGAACTGCAGGATGTTCAGCATTGTGATGGCGGTCTTTGCACATGGGGGCGGCGATGCGATGTGGGCCGCCGCAGACAATGCACTTCGGGTCCGAAGTGCATGACGCCGCTCGATGATCAGCAGCTCCGCAGCGCAGGCACAGGCTGGATCGATCCACGCCGGTGCATTCTGTTGTGGTATGGCCGCGCTCCAAGCAGCGGAAACAGCGAACCGCGCTTCGCTGTTGTTTTGGGGCACTGCGTACCAGGCACACCGAATGTCCGACTATGATACGCTTGTCCAGAAGGAGGTCAGCGTCTTTCCGTGGCAGTCGGACACGAGCACGTTGCGTCCCGTCGCGACGCTCCCACATGGATGTTGTTGCTGCAACTGCTGTGCGCTCCAGCGCCCGCTGCAGACCGCGTTCTACATCCTCCTTCTTGGCCAACATGTCGATTCCGGATATGAGGACCTCAGCCATCTCCGTAATAATCCGTCCAGTGGCCAGATCGCCCACCTCCGTCTGGATGCGCTGTAGCAACGCAGCGGCGTCTGCATCCTTTTTGAGCGAGAGGCGAAGGAAGTCCCGCGACGTGCGGTAGCCCTGCTCGACTCCCTTGTTTCTCATCGGCCAATCGCGGGTTTAGGCGTATGTTTTCGAATAGCGCCCTGTACGAGCAGCCCTCGGCCGGCTCAAAGATGAGCTGGTCCTGCCGAGGGCGTGCTGGACGCCGTCGCTCCTGGCGCAACTGCTCGCTACGCTGCGCCTGTACAGCAGTTGGCCGCTGCTGCTGTGTTGTTGCTGCTGCACGCTGTTGCTGCTGCTGTGCTGCGTGCCGGCGACCGCCTGTCGCTGTGGCTGCCGCTGCTGCTGCTGTTGCTGCTGCTGCGTGCCGGCGGCCGCCTGTCGCTGTGGCTGGCGCTGCTGCTGCTGTTGTTTGCTGCCTGCTGGTGTTCCTGCTGCTGCTGCTGCTGCTGAGGGGGCGGCCGGGGTTTTCCCCTTAGCCATGCCGCGATATTTGCGGCGGACGACCTCAGCGAAGCTGGCTGCTCCACTTGCCGGATTCTTCTCCCGTTAGCACCTGGGAGGCCGGGAGCGTTACCGCCGCTGTCACTGACGGACCAGGTTGTGCTTGCTGCTGTAGCCCGCGTTGCCAGCAGAGCTCCTGGCGCAATTTTCTTCCCTAGATCGCGAATCTCGGCCAGCAATGCGTCTCTCTCCTTCTTTGCGTCCGCTTCGGCGGAAAGCCTGGCCTGCTGAGACTCTGCAAGCTGCTTCTGCAACCCCTCAACAATGCCCTGAAGACTTGCTACCGTCTTCATAAGTTCCGCCTTCTCCGCCTTTTCCGCCTGCAACATCAGGTGCAGACGAACCTCATTCTCTTCGTTCGAACGTGCAGCCAGGGTGTATGTGCGTCCAGTGTCAATTTGGCTGACACTACGGTTTTCTTCTGAACCGCACTCATGCTGCAGTCCACGGATGGCTGCCGAGACCTCAAACTGCGGTTTGGGAGTTCCATCTTCTATATGGACTCCCTTGGGGGTCGAGATGACACTGGGGGGTCGATATAACCCCGAGGGGTCGAAATGACCCAAGGTGCGAAGCCGCCCAGCTGTTGTAATTTTCACTCACTCACTGCTCACTGCTGGTTTAACTGCTTCACAACGATATAATCTGCTCCCTGGGGGAAGCAGGGTGGGGGGGAGGGGGGAAAATAATTTTCCCGTGCTTTCTTTTATCGCCCTCTATCACCCCGCAGCTTCACTGATTTTTTTCTATTTTTTTCGAAATTTTTCAAAAAATTCGAGCAGTTTTCGAGTTGCTCGAACTCCTCGAATCGAGCAGATTCGAGCTGCCGCGGGCACTACACTTCTTCCCCGAATTTTCTGCGCACTTTTTGAAAAATCGAGCACTTTTCGAGCAGTAACGGACTTTTCAAATTTTGCCCTTGGGAACTGCTTCCGGACAAAATTTGTCCCTTGGGTATTATAGAACTGTCACCAAGAACGTCAAAAAATTTTTCACGATTTTCACAAATTTTTTGATGCAATCTTATTGTACGCATAAAAACAAGCACAACGGTGAAAACCGCACACGAATCCGAGCAAAACTCGCGGAGTTATTCGCGATTTACTATTTATTTCGATATTTCCGAAAGCACGTGCTCCGGCGGTAGCACCCCGACACTTTTTATTTTCTCGTTTTTTCACCGATTTTCGTTCTGTTTTTGTAAATTTCACGTCAGCGTCACTACGCGCACCTTTCAAAACCTCCGGCAAGAATCCGGTCAGTATTCACGAATTTATTAACGATCAAAGTTTCCCCATACAAAATGTATGGGATGTAAATATACACTTTTACCACTTTTCACTGCACGAATCGTTTCGGAAACACTCGCAAACGCTTTAGAAGCATCGTTTACTTAAAATCAGTGCTTACGGCACCAAATCACGAATTTTTACTCACAATTTCCACACCCGAAATCGGTTGCACCTGGGGGGCGCAAAAGTATACACAAAAACACGATTTTTCACTTTTACAAAAATCACCGATTTTCGAGTAAATAACACCGTCTAAAGGTAAATGGGTGCTCTGAACTCGTTTTTAGCACTTCGCGAGCGATCGGGCCGTGAGCCGTTTTACACACTTTTTCGAAACTCTGTCGGAGCGTGTTACATACGTCTGTACCCGACGACTACTCGATGAACACTGCAAGCTCCACTTCTTGTGGTGCCCTTCCGTCAATTCCTTTAAGTTTCAACTTTGCAACCATACTTCCCCCGGAACCCGATTTTGGTTTCCCGGAACTACTGAGAGCACCGAAGGTAGGTAGCGTCTCCCAATGCTATTGGCATCGTTTACGGTTAGAACTAGGGCGGTATCTAATCGCCTTCGATCCTCTAACTTTCGTTCTTGATTAATGAAAGCATCTTGGCAAACGCTTTCGCTTCTGTGGGTCCTAACGACGGTCTACGAATTTCCCTCTCGCGCCGTAATACCAATGCCCCCGACTACTTCTGTTTAATCATTACCTCTTGGTCTATTACAAACCAACGAAACCACTCAGACCGAGGTCTGTTCCATTATTCCATGCAAAATTATTCTCGGCCAACGCCGGCCCCGGGGACCGGACGCTTTGAACTAGCCTGCTTTGAGCACGCTAATTTGTTCAAGGTAAACGAGAGTTCCCGGGCACCATGAAGCTGGGTCGAACAAGACCTTGACCGACGAGGTCGCGGCGACAAGTTCTGACCCTCACGGAGTAGAACGCCCAGGTACACCATTGTGAGTCGCAGCCGCGAGCGCGTACACGGACGGTCCCAACCGAGAGGCCGGCGCCCGCGACGGACGCGAGTCTGGACGGGGTATCAACTTCGAACGTTTTAACCGCAACAACTTTAATATACGCTAGTGAGCTGGAATTACCGCGGCTGCTGGCACCAGACTGCCCTCCACTTGATCCTTGCAAAAGGATTTATGCTCAACTCATTCCAATTATGGACCTCGTTAGAGAGGTCCATATTGTTATTTCTCGTCACTACCTCCCCGTGCCGGGATTGGGTTTTACGCGCCT
>NW_024427874.1:0-55409 GCF_017562075.2 Anopheles merus
GCTGACGCCATTTTTAGACAAAGGTTGGAATAATGCGCAGCAATAGCCGACTCTGCAATGCGGAGTGTATTCCATCGACTGCAAGATTGCCTATTATCTTGCCACAAAGCACCGTTGACGAAACTCATCGTGCGCGATCGCCACGAAAGGTGTATGCATCACAGCAGACAATGTGGGGTAATCTATCAGAGCTAAGGCAAAGTTTTGGATTATCAACCTAAGGGCGGCGCTTAATAACGTCAAGCAGTGCTGCCAATGGTGCATATTACACTCCTGTAAGCCGGTGCAACCCATGATGGCACCAGTACCAGACTGCCTGAGTTAAAACCGTACACACCCCCCATTTACTCACTGCGGAGGTCGATATTTCGGACCGTTCGAAGTAGCAGTTCGCCGCCGATCAACTGAGAAACGGTGGGGAGTGATTTTCGTGTGTATGTCCACACGTGCCATACATTTGGAGGTAGCACCGAAACTCGACACAGACAGCTTTCTCATGTGCCTTAAAAATTTCCAACACAGAAGAGGGAAGGTTAGTCACATGTATAGTGACAATGGCACTAACTTCGTGGTGCGGAGAAGGAACTTCGCAACCTAGCGAAGGAAATCCAACGATAGAATGGGAAGAAGAAGCAGCCAGTGAGTTCCAGATAGAATGGCACTTTAATCCTCCATCGGCACCACACTTCGGCGGACTATGGAAAGGCAATTCAAGACCATCAAAAAAGGTCTGAGGCAGATGATGGAAGACTGGAAGCTGCGCAAACCGCCCAGAAAGATTGACCGCTACGCTGCTGCAAATTGAGTTTATATTAAACTCAAGACCCTTGACTCATATACCAGTGGATAACAAAGAGGAGGAAGTACTAACACCCTTTCACTTCCTTTTAGGGCGAAGCGGTAGCGCTATACCGCCGTGGACGCTCTCAACCTCCAGCATCGACCACAAGCAGTTCAAACTAGTCCAGCATAACGCGAAGCTATTCTGGGACAAGTGGAAGGGGGAGTATCTGCCTACGCTCCTAAAAAGGGATAAGTGGAACAATAAGGTGGTGCCAGTGAATGAAGGTGATGTCGTTGTACTGACTGATGACAACGCTCCTCCAGGATCTTGGATAAAAGGTCGGGTGATAAGGTGCATCTTGCTAAGGATGGACAGGTCCGATCTGTTGAGGTGAATACCTTAAAGGGAATTTTAACTAGACCAGTGGTTAAATAGCAGTGGTAGACGTGAAGGATAAGGAGCACTTGCTCATCACAAACGCAGCCAAAAGGAAGATTAGTATGGCACAATACCTTATCACGAAACGAAACAAATGGAGGATACAACAAATCAGCAGTAAGGATGACGATTCAAGGTGGTAATCCAAGCGATTGGATTACGAGGGGAAGGATGTCGCTCACGCGACGTGAGTACCAGTGAGCGTATGCGTAGGCGGTGAGCGTATGCGTAGGCGCTACGGTGAGCGTAGGCGGAGCTTAGTAGTACCACTACTACTAAGCCGACAAAACTGTTTCCTTGCGGAACACATGCTCAGAGCTGCGCGGCAACAAGCGCAAGTTGGCAAACTTGCGCACAGGAACCCTGGTTCGATTCCGCGTAGCGATTACTATTTTCTTCTTACGTTCCAGAACAGGATTACACTAAAATACGGAAAAAACGTTTTACTAAATATAATTATATTTTCGCGGAAAATGCTCTAGGCAATCGCTAAGAGCAGCATGTTGCTTGTAAACGACTCAGTGGAAGAAAAATAAAATAAGTAGTAGCAAAAGGAGAAATTTTGTGCAAGAGACTATTACTTCCGATTATTCCGAAAGTATTTAGATCCGTTCCACACAAGCCCTGTACTCCCTTCGAGACCCTACCCAAGGCAATCTTGACTGGACACTACTGGCGAGAAGGCGTGGTCACCATCCTCTCCTTTACTACCCGGGCTCGTTCCCTCGTGTCAACTGACCAAGGTGTTCGACATTGGCAGGATTCCCCTTCCGTCCGCATAGGCCCCCGCAAGCTTGGGGCAACTAGCTGGAAGGCAGCCGTGAGGCGCGAATCTCTGTCGGTGAAGACGCTGCGGGAGGGAGGCACTTGGTGCAAGACCGTGGTCGGCGGGTCCGCTTCGTCCATCCGCTTCGACAGCACGGGAAGGCAGCGGGCATATATTTGCCGCACGGAAGCCGACGGCATCGCCAGGACCAGTCTCCTTCGCGGCTGGTCGGTGCACGACGGAGGCCGGGCGACAACATCTTTATAGATGGACTACCACTAAGTAAAAGCAGTCCAACGCAGTTCTGGCCAATATTGGCAAATATTTATGAAATGCCTAAACTATTGCCATTTACTATAGCAATTTATGCCGGAAGATCAAAGCCAAATGATCTGGAAAATATCTGAAGCAATTAGTGTCAGAATTAAATACCCTTATTGATGGAGGAACAATTATTAACCAGACAAAAATAGCAATTCGAGTGCGAGCCGTCATAGCAGATACTCCTGGTAGATCGTTTATCAAAGGTAGTGTAGCAAATTAATTTTTAACTAAACAATTTTTAAGTTACTAATTTTATCGTTTCGACAATTCAGGTGTAGCGAATTTTAATTCTGCCGATGGATGTCTCAAATGCACATGCCTAGCAGAATTTAATGAGGATAGTAGGTGCATGGTTTTTAAAGGAGTTAAAGCCCCTCCAAGAACTGAAAAAGGTTTTAGAGGTGAAGAATATGGAAACCATCACAAATGTAGGTCACCATTCATTGATTTGAAAAAAATTGACATTGTTAAAGGCATACCAGTAGCAGATATTCTTCACTTAATACATTATGGTATGATGCGCCGTTTGTTTTAGGATGGAGGGATGGAAAATTAGGGATGAAAACAAAGTGGTCAGCCCAACTTGCGGAAGAAATATCTTCTTTGCTAGTCAAAATCCGACTTCCAGTAGAAATACATAGGTCATTTCGTGGAGTTGATATGGCGCGTTTTTGGAAAGCAACGGAGTATGGAAGTTTCCTCAATTATGCCAGCATTGTAATTTTGAAAGATCGAATGTCTGAAATGTATTTCGAACATTTCAAACTGTTTTTTTTGTGCGATTACATTGATGTCGTCACAGGCATATATAAATAATTGGAAAATGGCAGGAGAAATGCTAAATAGATTTGTAATCGATTTCGAAGTTCTTTACGGGGAAAGATATTTAACAAGTAATATTCACAATTTGCAACATATATGCGAGGAGGTTTTGAAGTTTGGTCCGTTGTATTCCTTTTCTACATATCCGTTTGAAAATCATCTTCAGATGTTAAAAGCTTTATTGAGGTCAGGTTACAATGAAATTCAACAAGTTTTCAAAGGGTTATCAGAGTTAGAGGATTTTCATATACCAACTTTTTTTGTTTCGAAAAAAGTGTCTAAGCCAAGCATATTTGTGCAGAAGAATGGAAAGGTAGTTTAAAATTACTAGATTACATATTACGTAACGATGAATGCAACTCATGGTTTTTAACGAAAGAAAATTGTATTGCAAAATTTTCAAACGCAGCACAACTTGGAAATTCGATTCAAGTATGCGGAAGAATGCTCAACAACAAGTCCGATTTTTTCAGATCACCATTTCCATCAAGTGTTTTAAATATTTACAAGGGATTCTCAAATGATTTATCGTTGAATGATATCCAGTTGAGTGTGAGTGACATAAAATGCAAGCTTGTTGCAGTAAATTTAAATCCACTTTCCGGAAACAGTTTTTATTCCATTGATTCATTCTCTTAGCATTTCTTAACTTCAAAAACTCTCATTCTTTGAATATATCATAATTGATTCTTTAAATTCTTTGAAAAATCACTGCCAGAAATAAACATAACTTCGATTGAGTGTAAGAGTTGTTAAGTATGTTGCGTTAATCAGTATGAACGCAGTATGCAGTATAGAGGGAATCCAAGCAATATTAACGGTTTTTTTTAAATTTTTTTCAGTCTGCATCTTATGGTTGGTAGGTTTACGCACTCCTTGAATATTCAATCGTTGTTTTGCTTGCTTCAATTTACGTTGAACAAATTTTGATAGCATATTATCGCTAACCTTATGAAATTTAATGCTTCCAATAGTCTGAAACAAATTCATCAGATTTCTCAACAGTCTAATTTCAAACTTAGTGCAACCTTTCCCTATACCTGTCCAACTACATTCTACCAATAGTGTTTTTTTTTCAAAAATTAAATCAAGGGCTTCCAGCAACCTATTTTCCGCATCCGTATCTATGATTTTAGATTTCAGCCAATCCAACACCTGTTGAAAATAATCTTTTTCTCCTAATCTTTCATCGCACTGCATTCGATCTTCTTATTAGTTAGACGATTGAATTCAAATTCTAATATATTACTTCCGTTTACTTCCACAGCTTGGGCTGTTGTGTTAAGCAGCATTTCATTTTGGCGTTCTATTATGCTCATCTTTTTCAAAATTTTTTGTTGCCCTTTCTGAAGATCTTCATATGCTTCTTTCTGGAACTTTACTAATGCTTCGAAACATGGACAATGAGAACATTTCGAATTTTCTTCAGGAACATTTTCATTTTCTAGGTGATCGTTTAAGTATTCCGCATGAAAATTAGCTGTGTCGAAATCGTATTTTACAGTTTCCATAGCATCGTTTTCTAAAACGTGCTGTGCGAATATTTGCTCATAATTTCCAATTGTTATATGCTGTGTTGTGCCTTGTTCCATATAATCGGTTGATGATTCGTCGGACATTTCAGCTAAAATTTTCGTCCCAGTCTCGTAAGACGAAATGTTTGATCTTTTCAAACAGCATTCTTGTCTTGTCCATCCACTCCATCCAGGAACACTGTTAGCATTTCGCACCAGTTTGGATGCCAATTTTCCGGGAATATTGGGCCATAACAAGTAATATTTACCACTACTAGTTCCCTGCACCCATCCATCAGGCACAAGACATACACACTTAAAAATATTTCACGACCTCGGTTAAAAAAACTGCCGAAATCCGCCGGCTCTTTCGATTCTTGCTGATATGTCAGTTGAAAAAACCCAGTAGCCGAAAATCAGTACCATTTAAAACTGAAATATCAGTTAAATAAAAATTTGAACCGAAACTCGGCAACACAACATGCCGAGCACATACGTTAACACTGCTGTCACCGAGATAATCCGTCAAAATAACCGAGAATTCAGCTTTACTACTTGGATTAGCCGAGGCTCGGTATTCTATCTGTCATTCGCCATTCTGTTAATTTCGTGCTAATGAAACGAAAACCTTTCGGAGTGAGTGTGAAGAAATTGATGTAAAATAAAAAATGTAAAAAAAAAGTGAAAAAGAGTCTCTCAGCGTGAAAAAAAGAGAATCAGTAGCGTGCGATCGAGCACAGGTATGAAGCGGGGTTGGGGCTAGGAAACTCCATCAGCGCACGCAACCGGTGCTCTTCAGAGCGTCGCTCGGAGCAGTCCCTATTTAAGGATCAGATGTGGAAGCTAATCCGGTTGGTTCAACCTTTGCCAGACCGTTCAGACCTCCAGGATTCATTTCCGGTCACCTACACGAGGTAAGTATCAACACTCGATCACATGAAATCTAAAAAGGGTTTGCTCAGACTTGTTTCACTCTGCCCGCATTACAGAACCGTGCCTGTACCAGTGCCCGCTCCTTGTCCGGCTCATTTTCCTGTACCGGTACCACATCCAAACGCTGTGCCCCATCCGGCGGTTGAATCGGCGCCTGTCCCAACGCTTTCCATCACATAAAAAACCCATTTGATACGCAAATAAAATCACTAAAATAAAAATAAAATGTTTTTATATTTTGCCGAAATCTCGATTTGTTCTAACCGAATATCTCGGTTAAACGTAAACGTCAAAACAAAATGACATTAACCGAGATGTCGGCAACAGAAAAATAACCGAGATCTTTGCCGAGATCTCAGTTGTGCAGATCTCGGCAAAAATTATCCGAGATTCGGCAAAAATTTTTAAGAGTGTAATTCTCCATATCCCTTAGGGCCTAAGGTCTCCACAATGGAAAATCCCATTGTTATGATCCTTCAATAGTGAAAAATGAACAATTACTTGAAAACTAAATTATATGTCTTATTTTAAATATTACCTTGCACAGGACACTAGGTTGTCAGCTGACCAAGAGCAAATTTAAGCACAATACCTGCAGAATTGCAAAATATGCAGTGCTTGTGGTATTCAGCCTCACACAATTGAAAAATAAAAAACTTGCTCCTCTGACTTATTGTTTTATTCTGTGAGAACAATTCATGCAATGTACCAAATTTTCCACGAATTCTTTATACTCGAACGATTCAGTTCGAGGGCAAAAGAGGAAGCTCGAGGAGGTTGTGGGTATGAGAAGCAGGCAATAAAGTAATGGAGCAGGATAGGCATATATTCCATCCTTTTCGTAGTTTCGTTAAATTTGATCATTTTCGTTAAAAAATGGCGACGCCATTTTGAATTTTAACGAAAAATGAACGAAAATCGACGAAGAAAAGATAACGTTACGCAGTAATTTAAGCCCTGAAATTACTGCTGTATGGAAAGCTAAAAGTAATACTTTTAGGCATACTTTTAACGGTTTATTAACAGGATTGTGCTACTTGGGTCCAACCAGTTGAACTTCATCGCTTGGAGGAGAGCTTTCTCATTTCCTCTCAAACAGCTCCTAAGCAGCTTCCTTATGCCATGATGCCAGGGATTATTTTTCTTTGTGTTTTATTTTCAAGCAAGCGTCATCGATGAAATCAACAACAAGATTTATTTCGTTTAAACACATATGTATATTTTTAAATCTTTCGTATTGATGAATTACACAAAATTTTACACAAGTTGCTGATGATTCACAATCACTTCACTCAATAATCCTCTTTCAATTAACTTATCTAACTTGTACAGCAACAATGAGATGATTGACGGCGTCTGTCTTTGACACTTTGACAGCCACCTTGCACCGATGTCATGCATTAAAAAGCTATGAAGTTCCACCAAGTTCGGTACGCTTTCTTAACAAGCCTTCAAGTTCCATCATGAACCTTACACATAGTGCTAATCAGCCGCAAAGTTCCAAAAAGTACCATGTGCCTGTTAAAAAGCTCCATAGTTCCGCAAAGTACCGTCTATCTCTTAATCAGTCACAAAGTACGACATCGGAACGATTTTTCGTTAAACAGCCTTAAATCAGCTATAAAGTACGAGCTGGCTATTTGAGATGCATCGCTAGAACTAGAACGGCGATACGATTGTTTAAATACTAAACTCCAATGGATACCACCAGCACTGAAGCAAGTGAGATTTGAGTGATGGTCGTTGGTGTTGATACCCACGTATCTGATCTCACGACCATTCATACAGAATTTTGCTCAGAAAGTAAGAATGCTATATAGGTGCAAATACATTGCAGGATAGCAATATAATGATGAGTTGTAATAATACGCCATCTATTGATCAAACCAATGAAACTGTGGAGCTTTTATTTTTTTCTATGAATATTCAATTTTCCAGTCGTTTAAGCTTAATCTGTGGCGTTTGGGATAATAGGTAGAAAATGTCAGTTGCGTGGATTCCGAGAATTTCTCGTCAAAGAAAATCATTTAAATTTGAATTTGAATCTCGCTGTCGGCGGTTAAAGCTTACCCGACCGACAAAGGGAATGAAATTTTCAGGCGAGGGGAAGGTAGAAACACACGGTGGGGGTCCGGCCCAAGATCGGATCCGAAGCCCGTTGTTTTGGACTGATAATTAATGAATGGCGGATGGAGTGCTACCACGGAACGAATGCGCTCTATTGCATGCCTTTAAAATGCACGAGGCGCTCTCACTGAAAAGAACGCTCGCTCGCGCTGTTTCATTGTATTTTCCTTATAACCTTCGTTTCCGTTTCTTTCGGCTTGCGCTGTGCTGAATTGGTACCCCACTTGATTCCAGCGAGTTGCGCTGCGCTAGACTGAAACCCCCTCCCGCTCGTTTCTTTCGTAGCGCGCTGTGCGCTTCCCTTTACACGGACTTGGTGCACCCGAATCAAAAGAAAAAGTTTAACACATCAAACTTGGTTTATACATATTTTATCACTTTTATTGCAAATTAAACGCACATTTCAATTCATAGCTTCACACAATCTTACTTCAAACCTCACACATTATTTATAAAAGACGCACACTTTTTCATTCTCTATGCTAGTAGGGTAAAAAGAAATTGATCGTTAAAATAATTGATTAAATTTAAATGGTTGTGTTCTCAACAGTGCTCCTGCCGAAATCTGCCAATATAATCTGGCCACACTGGTCCGAAGGTCAGGCGAGCTTTTTGGCGGCCACCGTCGCAAAACCGTCGCAAAACGTCAAAACCGACGTCACAAGCAAGGTGTGTTTATTTAGAAGGTGAATTATTAGCGCGTTTGCCGGGCGCCATCATTGAGTATTGTTATATCAAATCGCATACAATTTTCTATACCCCGCTCCAGCCCTTCCTGATTTTAATACCGGAGCACCCAGTATTGTTATGTCAAGTCGTGAAATGTCAATTTGCTCTGAAGCACTTCACCTCCTAATATCCATACACCTTGGTCACAAGTATTGCAAACCCAAGGTGTATGTATATTAGGAGGTGAAGTGCTTCAGAGCAAATTGACATTTCACGACTTGACATAACAATACTGGGGGCCAAGGTGTGTTTATTTAGGAGGTGAATTAATAGCGCGTTTGTCGGGCGCCATGATTGAGTATTGTTATGTCAACTCGCATACAATTTTCTATACCCCCCTCTAGCCCTTCACGATTTTAATACCAGAGCACGCAGTATTGTTATGTCAAGTCGTGAAATGTAAATTTGCTCTGAAGCACTTCATCTCCTAATATCCATACACCTTGACTGGGGGCTCCGCAAGGACAGTAAAGATATCAGGTCAAGTTATAAGCCCGTTTTGACAGCTAGGTGGAAGAAGAAGACGAAGAAAACTGACAGTTAGTTTTCCGCGTTTGGCGAACGCTTCAAGTTTTCGAAGGAAAATTTCCATTTTAAATCACGGGCTGCGTTCTAATAAACTAAAATATTCACCCAAATTGATCTCCACCAAATATTGACTATGCAAAACGTAAACAATCCATCAATACATATACAAGTGGAAAACCATCGGTCAAAATCGGAGCCCAGGGGGGGGATCGCCAAAAGCGCTATAACTACACCTCATTATACATTCCACCTTGGGGCTCCGGTATTAAAATCGGGAAGGGCTGTAGGGGGGTATGGAAAATTGTATGCGATTTGACATAACAATACTCAATCATGGCGCCCGGCAAACGCGCTAATAATTCACCTTCTAAATAAACACACCTTGCTGCAAACCGACGTCGCCAGCGAGCGAAACTCGCAACGATACCGAGGCGCTGGCGACGGTCGTTTTTGACGTTTTGCGACGGTTATTGACCTTTCGAGCGAGCTTTTGCCCTGCGGGCCAGTGTGTCCAGATTATATTGGCAGATTTCGGCAAGAGCTCTGTTGAAAACGCAAACATTTAACCAAAGTGAGTGTACATGCGGTCCCCGAGATACACGGTACCTCTTATACGCGGATTCAGAGATACGAGGTTTTCCAAATTTGACCGTTCTTGAGCAAATTGTACTGATTTGACACATCCATTGTGAAATACCAAATAATTTTCGTATTGATCGAATGTAAAATACCATTTCAAAAGGTTTAAAACTGTTCAATTCATTAGAAACATATCAAATAATTAATTTGGTGGCTAAAACCACCCTCTACTTGCAAAATTGCTCGAAAATTAGTGATATTTTGGCTGCAAATCACAAGATTCGACTTACGTGGAAATTCGAGATACGTGGTATTTGGCGGCCGATTTCGGTCCCCATGAACCGTGTATCTCGGGGACCTCCTGTATATATCAGGTGGGCTTATGGTGTTCTTTCTCACCAATACATCCCCAAATGACATTTCAGCCTACTCTCGCTATGGCGAGCTCAATGACAGCTGCTTCAACCCATACTGAGAGGCTATCATCGTTTCCTCCTGCGTACTGAGCAAGCTTGTTTTTCCCCTCGCTGAGGCGAGATGATTTTGTTTGTATGGTGGGCAAATCTATCGCCGATGATTGCTCTAATGAGATGATCAAGCAACAGCCGCTCACATGATGAAATCATGATGAGGTCGGATTTTGGAGTGAGTAAAAATATCTTCCCCACATCGAGCCGCCATTGTGTTGTGATTTTAGAAGAACATTGGATCATCTACGAATTATTTACATTTGTAAAACGTGCAATAGTTGACCGCGGTCTACATTTCTCGATTCTTTTGTTGAAAGAGCATATCAAATATCCCAAATCAGTTAAAATATAGTGACATGTTGTATCAGACACACGATGCTTTGAAGAAAACGTGAGGGCAAACATGGGAAGATGATGAACATCTTCCCGTACCAATAATTGATTCGCAGCCTATAGATAAGTGTAAAATACCCAACAGAGTGCTCTTGTGAATGTAAAAATAGTTTAAAAATTGCAGAGGGTGATTCTTTCTGCATGACAGACATCAACAAAAAATTAAGCAGCGTTTGACGATGAAGAAGATACCCAATTGTGCGATGACCATTAACCGTTAACGTTGAAAATCAAGAGGAATATTACATGTATTGAAAATATCTAAAGAGAATACGCATCGAGTCGAATTTAAAACGGAAAATATTGGTGCACAAAAGACGAAAATAATGGCGAATGAAACGAGTGCGGCAGGGCCGCAACACCATGTAATATTACATGATAGGCCATAGTTTGGATTGTGTGTGATTTTTTCAATGGCGGATTAAGACGAGTGGAGGCTCTAAGCGGTCACACGAAAGTAGAGGCTTGATTGAAGCGTCTAGCAGGGGATTGTATCAAATGTCATAGTCAGAGAAGGATTGAGTAGCAATTTTACTTGTGAGCGGGGCGTAGGTGCCATTTTTGGGGCCCCTGGCCGACACAGATATTCACAGATATATTAAACAGCTGAATACGATGGTACACATTAAAACTGAGGGAAATACACATCTAATCAATCACTTAAAAAAAGTGTAATTGTATGGATTTGTGATGTATTTTGTATTTTTGACCTGCATGCACAATTATAAAACATTCCTATGGATCACAGAAAGGCTTAAAGCCTAAAGGCCTGCCTAATAAGCTTGAAAATAACACTCGGCAAAGATCCCTATAAAAGCTGAATAAAAACACGTGCTTTAAATGGCTTGTAGTGTAAATTGAGTGGCAGAGCGGCTGGCTACATGTACGTAACATGTGCTGTTTTGCAGTGTTCTTAAATCCTCCGTTATTTTCAAATTCATCCATGCTTAGAGAGTGTACACTCCTTTTCCATTGCTAGTCACATTAAAATTGCTCCAGCCATTATTTGCACTTGAAGGATTTATACATTCTGTTTTGCACAAATTTTCTCCAAATCTTTTTTCTTTGTCTAGCCTGGATCCTAAATCAGCAGCTACCATTAAAAAAGAATCAAATTTAGTTTCCACAATTCACGAAAACAAAATTCATTACTTGCAATATCCATCGTTTGCTCTTCATCATCCATTGATGTTTCTCAAACTCCATGCAATCATCCAAGGTAACACGATATCATCGTAAATAATTTCACTTGTGCGTTGATCTATTTCTGCTTCCAGGTTCGATGCGTCTACTAGTGCCTTTTTAACGACCTAAATTTCGAAGCCTTCAATGGTTTACATGTTTAATATGGCTGTTCTGACTTGATGTACTGCGGATCAAATCCAACCATGGCAGTACAACAAGTCAACAGATAAACTGAATAGAAAGGAAGAGTCAGAGTGTACGACGATGATTGCACTGATTTTCCCCTTCTTTTTTTCTCACAGCACGCTGCTCATAGTGAGATCGCTTTCGTCTGAAAAGCCCCAAATGACAATCCAGCCTGCTCTCACTATGGCGAGCTCAATGATGTAGAGTTGCGTACAAGTTCAGCAAAAGAGAGAGGATCGCATGAGTGGATGAGCGCTGAGCGCACTGGCTCAAAGAGAGAATTGTGAGGGAGAGGAATTGATGAGAGCGTATATAAGCAAGTGCTCAAAGCAAAGAAGGGGGCTTTTTGGAATAAACAGTTGGACAGAGAACTATTAACAGCACCGAACTAACGGGCAGGATTCTACAATTGGCGCAGCCGGTAGTGAAAATTTTGTTAAAATAAAGGAAAGGTATATACAATGGAAGATCGGATTTATCCGAAGTACTGTGAAGTTTTCAAAAGCGTAATAGTTGGTTAAAAGTGAGCTTCAATTAACATAGTGTAATACCATAATAGCGATACACGAAGTGAAAGTGAGTTATGAGACCGGCAAAAGCCGCAGCACGCAAAAAAAAAAAGAAGTTGGAAATCCGTAGCATAAATTGAGACCGGAAAGTCAATACGGTGTTAAATTGAGTCCGTTAAAACGTAATAGTGAGAGAGATTGGATCATGAGACCGGCAAAGCCGCAGCATGTACAAAAAGTTGAAAATCCGTAGCACAAATTGAGACCGGAAAACTAGTACTATAATGGGTTGAGTCCGTTAAACGTAGCGCCCAAATGAATCCAGAAATAATTTCTGTAGCAAAATATGGGACCGGTTGAATCCGTAGCATAAAACGAGTCCGGGAAAACCGTAGCTAAATTGAAGTTAAGGCCGGTGAAATACCGAAGTAACTAAAAGAGTCCGGGGTTTCCGTAGCAAAATTCGTGAGGCCGGTCTTATCCGCAGCACCAGAAAAAAGGGAGGGAAAAGGGCCGTGAAGTTATGTTAGAAAGTGATGAATCGAATGAAAATTAGTATTGCGTTCTAATGAGACGACAAAAAGGTGGAATTAACCGTGATTGAAATAATATGAAAAACAAATAAGTTGGAATTGGTGGCAATCGTGCGTGTGTAAGTGAGTTGAAAAAGAGTTAAAAATATATATATATATATATATATATATTCACGTATGCATCCACATTATACCAGTGGAATAACCTACAATACAAAAGAGGAGAATACATTTCAACGGAAACAAAGAAGTGGTAGAACTGAGTTGAAATTCGAAGAAAGATAAGACAATGGGTCAAAACCAGCTGCTGCTGCCGAGTCGTGTGTGGTCGAATATGGTGGTAAAGAAGACAAAGAATAAAAAAAAGAGGAGGAGAAGCCGGTGACAAAATAACTAGTGCAAAACAAACTGCGGTAAACACCTTGGTGCCAAAATCTGGATGACAGGGAATAGGAAGAAAAGAAGAAAAGCGGCACGTGCGGTACAAAGGAACTGTGAAGTGTGTTGGATAAGAACGTTGGAGACAGATAACAAAAGAACATTAATAATGTATCAATTTTGGACACAGTCTTTTGTACTGGCTTGTCATTTGGGAATAATCAGATAAATCTGGGAACAGTTTTACGATGTGTGTTCTTGGACACATTATGTGTGTTTTGAGGATATGTGTGTATGCGTGTGCATGTGCGGATGTGTGAGTGTATGGATTTCGTGAATAATTTATTTTATCTTGTGTGTGTGTGTGTGTGTGTGTGTGTGTTTTTTTTTCTGCTCCCCATGCTTATAGCGGTTAAAAAAAAATTATAATAATAATAATTTTTTTTTTCATGGGATTAGTTATTGTGGCATAAAGACAGTAAAAATGGATTTTCCTTTTATTTATTTATTTTTTTCTTTCTTTTGGTTTTTGTTAAAGTTATTTTTATTTAAGGTATCCTTTTATTTTTTATTTTTTTCTCGTTGCATTGTAGATGGAAGAAAATTGGCCATTGCAACCGTTCAATGAGTCGGTGGATGCTTCGGATTTACGCCGTGAGTGGGAGGAGTGGCACCGAGCATTTGAGCTAATAATAATGCTTAAAAAGATCAATACGCAAGATGAGAAGTTGGCGTACATGCTGGCACGTGGAGGTCGAGGATTGCAGAGAATTTACTTCAATTTGGCTCCGGTATCAGGAGAAGAACAGCCAAGTCCAGCAGTAATACCCTTTCAGCAACCACAAGTTCCGGAGTACGACAATGCTATTAAACGTTTAAATCATTTCTTTTTGGGAAAGAGAAACGAACGCATCGAGTTGGAGCTTTTTCGTTCTCTAAAACAAGAAAATGAAGAATCGTTCAACCAGTTTGTGTTGCGACTAAGGACACAAGCTGCACGATGCGATTTCCACGAACGAATAGTAAAAGAAATAGCACACCAAATAACTGTATGAGCAAAGGATGAGCGAGTAAGAGATAAAGGGTTAGAAAATACGATGGAATTGGATGAACTCATTAATTACGCAATCAATAGAGAAATTCTGATAGGCCAAAAGATGAAGATCAAGGATAAGGAACAGGAATCATCAATAGCGTATGTAAAATCAATGCCAGTAACAGAAAAAAGGAAATGGCGTGAGTCTAGCTGCTATCGATGCGGTTCGTGGCGACACAGTGGGGATTCAAGTGAGTGTTATGCGCGTAAAGCACGATGTAACTCTTGCGGACGAGTAGGTCATTTTGGTAGAGTTTGTAAGAAAGACGGACGGAACTCGGTCAAAAACAATTATCAATGGAAGAGAGCAAAGAATGAACCAACGGATCGACGAGAACAAAATCAACGAAATGAAGCGAATGAAAAGGACAGCCTTAATGAGGTATTATATCACAATTGAGAGGGCTAGTAGAATCCTGTATGGGTGTTTGTAATGATATCTTATTTTCTTATTAGATTTTTACCACGACGCGACTATTGGACAACGGTATGGTTAAATGCATGTTAGATACGGTTCATGTAGTTTTCCTAATAGATTCCGGTGCATCAGTAAACACAGTGACAGAACAAGTATGGTTAGAATTACAAAAATCAAAGGCAAACATTCAAGATATATCTTACAATTGCGATAAGCAAATCACAACGTACGCTAGTAATCAGCCTCTGAAATTAATTTTAAAGTTTAAAGCAGTAATATCAATTAATCAGAGTAAACCTACAACTTTCGCTGAATTCATTGTAGTGCAAGGCAGTAATAAGTCGTTGTTAGGTAAAGTGACGGCTGAGGAATTAAAAGTTTTGAAAGTAGGCTTGGAAGTACAAAATATTGAGGAAAGATGTCAACCATTTCCGAAATTCCCCGGTATTCAGATTCGATTATCTATTAACAAAGAAGTTCCGCCGAAGAAAATATCCTATGTTCGCATTCCCATTGCACTGGAGAAAAAGGTAGAAAGTAAAATTCAACAGATGTTAGAAACTGATATAATAGAACCAGTTGATGGTCCCCCCGAATGGATATCACCAATGGTGGTGGTACCAAAGGGCAAAGACGATATTAGAATTTGCATAAATATGAAGTATCCAAATCAAGCCATACAACGAGAGCATTTTCCACTTCCAGTTATCGAAACTTTATTGAACAAATTACAAGGATGTAAGATTTTCTCAAAACTTGATATAACTTCGGCTTATCACCACGTAGAACTCCATCCAGACTCGAGAGGAATCACCACTTTTATGACAAACAAAGGATTAATGCGTTTTAAACGATTGATGTTTGGAATAAATTGTGTGCCAGAGATCTTTCAGCGGATTATGACGCAAATGCTTCTAGGAATAGCTGGTGTAGTAATCTACATAGACGATATAGTCATTGCAGGAAAAGATAAAGTGGAACATGATAGTCGATTAAAGCAGGTGTTAGAAATACTAGGAAAGAATAATGCTACATTGAATAAGGATAAATGTTCTATAGAAGTAAAAGAATTGGAAATCCTCGGCTACAATATAAGTGCGTCAGGTATTGGTCCCACAGAAGCTAAAATAGAGGCTATAAAAAACTTTAGGAAACCAATAACAAAAGAAGTGACTAGAAGCTTCTTAGGTTTAGTTAATTTTGTTGGGCAGTTTATTCATCACCTTTCAAGTAGATCAGAACCATTACGAAAATTCATCAGAGGAGAAATAGAAGTATTTGGAAAAGAGCAAGAAGCAGCGTTTGATGATTTAAGACTGGAATTGTCGAATAATGTACGTAAACTGGGTTTTTTCAAACCGGAAGAGGACACGGAACTGTATGTTGATGCTTCTCCAACAGGATTAGGTGCCGTGTTGAACCAGAGGAATAAGAAAGGCATGTCTAGGATTATAAGCTTTGCATCAAAAGGCTTGACGAAACCTGAAAAGGTCTATCCACAAACGCAAAGAGAAGCGTTAGCAGTAGTATGGGCTGTTGAAAAATTTTATCCATACTTGTTTGGTACTACATTTACCATCTTTACAGACCATAAAACATTAGAGTATATATTTGAAGGAAAGCATCAAAGCGGCAAACGAGCTTGTTCTAGAGCGGAAGGCTGGGCTTTAAGACTACAGCCATATAATTTTGTAGTAAAATACATTCCAGGCTCATCTAATATTTCAGATAGTTTATCAAGATTATGCCCTAATTCAGATAAAGATAAATCGTTTGATGAAGCTTCTGAACATTATGTATATACCATTGAGAGCGAGTCTGAAGCAATTACGTTAAACGAAATTAAAGCGGAAACAGATAAAGATGAAACAATGAGAGAGGTCATTAAAGCAATTGAAAATCAATCTTGGAAACCAAAACTAGCACACTATCAGGCATTTAGTAAAGAACTAGGAATAGTGCAGGGTATTGTAGTTAGGGACGATAGATTAGTTCTACCTGAAAAATTGCGTCAAAAGGCCCTAAAGATAGCTCACATAGGTCACCCTGGCGAAGAAACTATGAAAAGAAAACTTAGGGAAAGAATGTGGTGGCCATATATGGACCGAGAAATCACATGTTTTGTAAAAGCTTGTGCTGGTTGTGCAGCAGTGAGACCTTTGGGTCACGCAGAACCAATGATTAGAAAAGAAATGCCAGATCGTCCTTGGCAGGATATTGCAATAGATTTTTTTTCGGTTAAGGAATATGGAACGTTTCTGGTAGTTGTCGATTACTACAGCAGATTCATAAAAATCATTGAGATGAAAATTACATCAGCAAGTAAGACTATCGAGGCTTTAGAGACAATATGCAAGGATCAATCATATCCAGAATCAATTAGATGTGACAATGGGCCACCTTTTAGTAGTGAAGAATTTAAAAACTATTTTAAACGTAAAGATATAAAAATAATTCACACAATACCGTATTGGCCACAGATGAATGGACTTGTGGAAAGGAATAATAGAGGTATACTTCGTGCTTTGCGAATTGCGAAAGCAGAAAAAAACAGATTGGCGCGAAGCAATTATAAAATATGAAAATATGTACAACACCACTCCACACTCCATAACGGGAAAAGCTCCGCTTGAACTACTCACTGGAAGACCAATCAAAGGCCTATTGCCATCGTTAAGAACTACAGAGGTTTGGAATCGTGATAGTGAAGTTAAGGAAAGAGATGCTATAAAGAAAATGAAAGGAAAACTTTACGCAGATAGATCAAGGAAATCCAAACAGTCTGGAATTAAAGTAGGAGATAGAGTGCGGGTATGGCATTACCAGCAAGGAAAATCGGAGCCAAATTATGGAATTGAGATATTTAAGGTGTTAAGAAAAGTAGGAAATGATACGGTAGTTGTAAGTAGTGCAGGTGTAAAATATCGCCGGCCCGTGGCTCATTTAAGTAAGGTTTGTGACGAAGAAACGCAACAAAACAATACAATAAGTACACAACATAAACAGCAACAAAAGGATAAGAAGGAATTTAAACGTCCCACGCGCATTCGAAAAATCCCAAATAGGTATAATGATTAGTTTTTTTTCTTTTCTTGCTTTAAGTAATAATAATTAAAATATATTTGTAATGTACATATTTCACTTCCGAGTAGAAAAGGGATGTAGAGTTGCGTACAAGTTCAGCAAAAGAGAGAGGATCGCATGAGTGGATGAGCGCTGAGCGCACTGGCTCAAAGAGAGAATTGTGAGGGAGAGGAATTGATGAGAGCTATATAAGCAAGTGCTCAAAGCAAAGAAGGGGGCTTTTTGGAATAAACAGTTGGACAGAGAACTATTAACAGCACCGAACTAACGGGCAGGATTCTACAAATGACAGCTGATTCAACCCATGCTGAGAGGCTATCATCGTTTCCTCCTGCGTACTGAGCAAGCTTGTTTTTCCCCTCGCTGAGGCGAGCTGATTCCCGTCCGGCAAAATTAGTGTATTTTTTGAGTGATTTGAGTACCGTCCCCCGTTAGCAGTTACTCTTGGAGGAATGAGTTACACTCTCGCACGAGCCCCCCCTCCCCACCCGTAACGCACGGTGCGCTCTGCAGTTCTCAATGTGTTCGTGTTTTTTTCCAGTCATGCTACCAACACATCCAAAGATATTTGTTTCTTTCGTTTCTCGTTTTCTTTCGTGCATAGACACGATCGCAAATGCGCACTTATTCTAACAACAAATACAAACACGGTCATTTTTTATTTCATTAAACACTTTATTCCAACATAAAGTACACTTTCACAACACATTTAGAATCCTTCATACTTACGAATGGCGTCGTACTGTAAAGTACCGGGTCGAGCCAGGCTGCGGGAAACTTGTCGACAATATGTGTTGCCTCTGTTCAGCAAATTCTTACCTGTCGATCCACGCACTGCATGTGCGTCTGTGCTCATTGTTTGTTCACTTCACACTTCACCATAACACACCGGCGCACGAGACTTTGAACGAAATGCGCACCAATGCACAAACACTGTGCGCGGGACTTAGAACAAAACGCGCACAACCATCTCCGACAAAGCGTCGCGCTGTACTGGTGGTTTTGTACGCGTAGGAGGGGGGACATACGGAGCGATGGTTCGATGCTGTAGTGTAAGCGAGACAACACGATGTGACGAGCAGCTCCAAGTTGTTGAGCTCGCTGAAAGACACATACACATTCACAGACGGCTCGTCAAAGCACGGTATTTGTATAGGTGTTAGTGAAGCGTGCGTGTAAAACAGAATGCGAACTCTCATCGCAGCGCGTTTCTCCTTGCTTCCTCAAGCTTCCTCATACCCCTCGGCCTGAATCACTCAAAATTTGGGGTCTCATTGTTTGCGTGGTGAGATCGCTGAAAGAAGACACACACATTCACAGACGGCTCGTCAAAGCACGGTATTTGTATTGGTGTTAGTGAAGCGCGCGTGTAAAACAGAATGCGAACTCTCATGGCAGCGCGTTTCTCCTTGCTTTCTCAAGCTTCCTCATACCCCTCGGCATGAATCACTCAAAATTTGGGGTCACATTGTTTGCGTGGTTTTGTTTGTATGGTGAGCAAATCTATCGCCGATGATTGCTCTAATGAGATGATCAAGCAACAGCCGCTCACATGATGAAATCATGATGAGGTCGGATTTTGGAGTGAGTAAAAATATCTTCCCCACATCGAGCCGCCATTGTGTTGTAATTTTAGAAGAACATTGGATCATCTACGAATTATTTACATTTGTAAAACGTGCAATAGTTGACCGCGGTCTACATTTCTCGATTCTTTTGTTGAAAGAGCATATCAAATATCCCAAATCAGTTAAAATATAGTGACATGTTGTATCAGACACACGATGCTTTGAAGAAAACGTGAGGGCAAACATGGGAAGATGATGAACATCTTCCCGTACCAATAATTGATTCGCAGCCTATAGATAAGTGTAAAATACCCAACAGAGTGCTATTGTGAATGTAAAAAAAGTTTTAAAATTGCAGAGGGTGATTCTTTCTGCATGACAGACATCAACAAAAAATTAAGCAGCGTTTGACGATGAAGAAGATACCCAATTGTGCGATGACCATTAACCGTTAACGTTGAAAATCAAGAGGAATATTACATGTATTGAAAATATCTAGAGAGAATACGCATCGAGTCGAATTTAAAACGGAAAATATTGGTGCACAAAAGACGAAAATAATGGCGAATGAAACGAGTGCGGCAGGGCCGCAACACCATCTAATATTACATGATAGGCCATAGTTTGGATTGTGTGTGATTTTTATCAATGGCGGATTAAGACGAGTGGAGGCTCTAAGCGGTCACACGAAAGTAGAGGCTTGATTGAAGCGTCTAGCAGGGGATTGTATCAAATGTCATAGTCAGAGAAGGATTGAGTAGCAATTTTACTTATGAGCGGGGCGTAGGTGCCATTTTTGGGGCCCCTGGCCGACACAGATATTCACAGATATATTAAACAGCTGAATACGATGGTACACATTAAAACTGAGGGAAATACACATCTAATCAATCACTTAAAAAAAGTATAATTGTATGGATTTGTGATGTATTTTGTATTTTTGACCTGCATGCACAATTATAAAACATTCCTATGGATCACAGAAAGGCTTAAAGCCTAAAGGCCTGCCTAATAAGCTTGAAAATAACACTCGGCAAAGATCCCTATAAAAGCTGAATAAAAACACGTGCTTTAAATGGCTTGTAGTGTAAATTGAGTGGCAGAGCCGGCTGGCTACATGTACGTAACATGCGCTGTTTTGCAGTGTTCTTAAATCCTCCGTTATTTTCAAATTCATCCATGCTTAGAGAGTGTACACTCCTTTTCCATTGCTAGTCACATTAAAATTGCTCCAGCCATTATTTGCACTTGAAGGATTTATACATTCTGTTTTGCACAAATTTTCTCCAAATCTTTTTTCTTTGTCTAGCCTGGATCCTAAATCAGCAGCTACCATTAAAAAAGAATCAAATTTAGTTTCCACAATTCACGAAAACAAAATTCATTACTTGCAATATCCATCGTTTGCTCTTCATCATCCATTGATGTTTCTCAAACTCCATGCAATCATCCAAGGTAACACGATATCATCGTAAATAATTTCACTTGTGCGTTGATCTATTTCTGCTTCCAGGTTCGATGCGTCTACTAGTGCCTTTTTAACGACCTAAATTTCGAAGCCTTCAATGGTTTACATGTTTAATATGGCTGTTCTGACTTGATGTACTGCGGATCAAATCCAACCATGGCAGTACAACAAGTCAACAGATAAACTGAATAGAAAGGAAGAGTCAGAGTGTACGACGATGATTGCACTGATTTTCCCCTTCTTTTTTTCTCACAGCACGCTGCTCATAGTGAGATCGCTTTCGTCTGAAAAGCCCCAAATAACAATCCAGCCTGCTCTCACTATGGCGAGCTCAATGACAGCTGATTCAACCCATACTGAGAGGCTATCATCGTTTCCTCCTGCGTACTGAGCAAGCTTGTTTTTCCCCTCGCTGAGGCGAGCTGATTCCCGTCCGGCAAAATTAGTGTATTTTTTGAGTGATTTGAGTACCGTCCCCCGTTAGCAGTTACTCTTGGAGGAATGAGTTACACCCTCGCACGAGCCCCCCCTCCCCACCCGTAACGCACGGTGCGCTCTGCAGTTCTCAATGTGTTCGTGTTTTTTTCCAGTCATGCTACCAACACATCCAAAGATATTTGTTTCTTTCGTTTCTCGTTTTCTTTCGTGCATAGACACGATCGCAAATGCGCACTGTTCGAGCAGCTACGCGAATCGTGCAGATTTGAACTGCGGATCGGACCACATCCGCGCCCGTTCATGTACACATCTCTATCGATGTTAAATTAATAAATAGAGGGCGAAAAGGCTTTTTCTCTCTCTTCATCACCAGCAATTTCTTACAACGGCTTCGGTAATTATAAGCAGCAAAAACCAAAGAAAAAAAAGGAAACTTTATCCGAAAACTATTCGCGACGAAACATTGGTGCCGTGACCAGGATTGTGCCGATATCCTGAATATTCGCAATTTTTTCGATAAAGTGCTAAACGCCCTTGCCTTTCACTGCCCGACCGTTACACTGCACTTTACACTACACTCACGTACACGATAATCGCAGTTTTAGTAAGATGCCAGCTCAACCGCTTATTTTGTCGTCGAGACGAACGATTTTGATTGCCATTTTGGCCCGTTACGAAGAGTTTCTTCAAAACTACCAGCCCGATAGGGATTCTATCGAGGTGGAAACTCGTATGGCCAAATTTGACCAAATATGCAAGGATTTGGAGAGCCTTCAACAGCAGCTGGAGGACAGTGCAACCACTGCTGAAGAGATGACACACAATGCCGCCCTTAGGGAGGATTTTGAACGGCGCTTGATTCGCGTTCAATTGGCATTGAAAGCGAAATATAGAGAAATTCCGCGCAGCGAAGTGTCGCAGCAAGGAGCTGGTAGGAACCCGCTACAAGGCATAAAACTGCCTACCATCGCTCTGCCGGAGTTTGACGGCGATTATATGCAATGGCTGACCTTTAGGGATACCTTTGAGTGTTTGATTCACGATAATGTTGATTTGCCGCCAATTCAAAAATTCCATTATCTACGCGCAGCCCTAAAAGGTGAAGCAGCGCAAGTGATCGAGGCGATTACAATAAGCGCCTCCAGCTATGAATTAGCTTGGAAAACACTCGCTGAGCAATATTCGAACGAATATCTGCTGAAAAAGCGCCACTTGCAAGCGATGTTCGGCATCACACCAGCGAAGAGGGAAAGTGCGACAACCCTGCACCAGTTAGTGGACGAGTTCGAGCGTCACAAAAAAACCCTAAATCACTTGGGAAAGAAAACTGACGGCTGGAGCAGCATATTAGAGCATTTACTTTGCACAAAATTGCCCTCTAACACATTGCGCGATTGGGAAGAATTTGCTTCGACCAATGACAATCCGAGCTACGATTCGTTGATTGCCTTTTTGCACCGCCGTATGCGCGTACTCGAGACGCTATTGGTAAACAAACCCGAACCATCACCTATAGAAGCACCGATACCACCAAGACGCACTAATTTTCCGCGCACTGCTAGTTTTGCTACCACTGACCGCGATGTTAATAAATGCCCGTTGTGCAATATGCCGCACACCATAACAAAATGCCAGCGATTTAATGCCATGAATCCTGCCCAGCGGTACCGTAAGGTACTTGATGCCCGCTTGTGTTTGAATTGTCTGCGAGACAATCACCGTGCTCGCGATTGCTCCTCACAGTACAAGTGTCGTCATTGCAACTTGGCGCATCACACAATGATTCACACTGAAAGCACTCCAGGCACATCTTCCACTACATTTCCAATGCTAGCTGCGCAAGATGAACCTTCACACACACCACACGCCACTGATGATCACACGGCTAACATACAACGCAGCTACGCAGCTGCAATAAAACAAGCACCTTCACAAATATTACTACAAACTGCACTTCTAAATGTAACCGATGCACACGGCATCCTGCATCCTGTGCGTGCACTCTTAGACAGCGCATCACAGCCCAATTTGATGAGCAATCGCCTTGCTCAGAGGTTGGCTTTGAAAGGTAGCTCGGTTAACATAACCCTCAAAGGAGCAGGACTATCCACCAGAACGGTGAGGAGGTCTGTTCGAGCTCAAATTGCTTCACGTGTTGAACATTTTGACTTGGATGTCGATTTTCTGATAGTAGACAAGGTGATCGCTGATCTGCCGGCGCATGATATTTCCACTCGTGGCTGGAACATTCCTTCGGAATTCGTTTTGGCTGACCCGCAGTTCGATAAATCAGCCCCGATTGATATCATCCTTGGTGCTCGTCATTACGCTTCCTTCTTTACGAACGTAAAATCGCATGAGCTTGCTCCGAACCTTCCAACTATGCTGAACAGCGTGTTTGGGTGGGTCATTGGTCCCACCTCTCCTCAGAATCCTGCATCTACGACCGATTGCACCGCCGCGTCCACAATCGTCTGCATGGCATCCCTGGAGGAGTCTCTCGAACGCTTTTGGAAGCTGGAAGAGTTAAGCGTCAATGATTCGTACTCACCTGATGAGCGGCGATGCGAAACATTGTATAAAGAAACCACTCAGCGCGACGAATCGGGTCACTATATTGTACGATTGCCCAAACAGACCGACTTCACGGAAAAGCTTGGCCTGTCTAAAACTACTGCTTTGAGACGCTTCGAGCTGCTGGAGAGGAGGCTAGAACGCAACCCACAGCTCAAGGAAGACTATCATGCCTTCATGAAGGAGTATTTGGAGCTGGGGCACATGTCGCTCATGAACAAAGATAGTGGGGATGAACAGGCGTACTACCTACCGCACCATCCCGTATTTAAAGCCTCCAGTACCACCACGAAAGTAAGGGTCGTGTTCGACGGATCTGCAAAAACAAGCACCGGTTATTCCTTGAATGACATTCTATGTGTTGGTCCAATCGTGCAGGACGAGCTGCTTGATATTGTGTTGCGATTCCGCACCTACCAAATAGCACTTGTGGGAGATATAGCTAAAATGTACCGACAAATATTGCTGCATTCTGATGATCGTCGATTGGTGCGCATATTCTTTCGATTTTCGCCGCAAGCTCCGATCCAAGTATATGAGCTCAACACCGTTACATACGGACTAGCACCTTCCTCGTTTCTGGCTACACGCACACTTATCCAACTAGCAGATGATGAAGGGACTGAGTATGCGCTTGCACCTGCGGCCCTGAAACGAAACTTTTACGTGGACGACTTCATTGGTGGTGCCAATAACGTTCGCGAAGCTGTTCAGCTGCGTAAGGAGTTATCAGCGCTACTTGCCAAAGGTGGGTTTGAGTTGCGCAAGTGGACATCAAGCAATCTGAGCGTGCTCTCCGGCTTAAGCACCGAGTATATCGGCACACACTCATCGCTGCATTTTATACCCAACGAGACGGTCAAAGCACTCGGCATCTCGTGGAAGCCGGAATCGGATGAGCTGTGTTTTGAATCCAACACTGAGGCTGATGAAGCCACGTCGACCAAGCGATCTATTTTGTCGAGCATTGCCAAAATGTACGATCCGCTCGGATTGATAGCACCGGTGATCGTGCGTGCTAAGATGCTGATGCAGGAGCTATGGCTACTCAAATCCGGCTGGGATGAACCTGTTCCTAATCACATCTGTAAAAAATGGAAGGCGATTCAGAGCGACTGGAAAACGTTATCCGAGTACAGGACTAACCGTTACGCTCTGTTACCAGATGCAACAGTAGAATTTCACACATTTACCGATGCTTCTGAGGCCGCCTACGGAGCATGTGTCTACGCTCGTTGTGAAAACGCGGCGGGAGAAGTCCGCATCAGCATATTAGCTTCGAAGTCTCGAGTGGCACCACTGAAGCGCGTGAAACGGTTAGAACTATTTGTTATAAATAAAATTCTAAATTTTATGCTCCCCAACACCAGAACTTTTATTTCAATTAACTACACTTCCGATCTAGCCAAGCACCGACACCAGAATCTCCTTCATCTTTTACCGCCATCGCCCGTTTGCTCCTTCGATCGTCAACCTTGTCCTCTCTCCATTCTCACGATGATCTTTCTCTCACATCCTCTCCTATTTCACGGTTCGTGTTCATTAGCCGTCTGTATGGATACGGCCGCCGTTATCAGCTGTCATCGACGGTCTATATCGTAGCGGCCAAGGTCGCTACATGTCATTACACTTTTTTTTTTTAACGAAGCTTTAGCAAGAAAATTCCGACGTGGATTGTTTTTTTCATGCATATCGATATTGTTATCGCCGAACTTTGCCCTTTTTTATCGCATCCGGCAAACCTTCCTCGTGCTTTCAATAGACGTGTGATGGTGCTGGTGTACCTCGCTAAATAAGTATATCTATTTAATTTGATAATGCTTCGGTTTCGTGTAATTGCTTTCTCTCTTATTTGATAGGGTGTATTGTTCTGACCGCTCGTTATAAATTCAATGCTGCTAACCGTGAGTCGAACACTTGCTGGGGGAACTATTTGCATATTAGTTTGATGCCTCATCATTCAATTGCGCCGCTCAATCTACAGCTCAACCTCACCAGCTCAACCTCTATCATAAAATTCATCTTCATCGGTGCCGTCATGTGTGAAGACGAAAAGCAACTCGTAACATTGTTGGTGTTACATTTGGCGTTGTGCCGACCTCCCTGAACCCGTGTTTCTATTGTTCCACTCGCTGCTGTTCCATGTGTGTATAGTGTAACGTATACAATTTTGCTGATGTGTGCGTGTGTGTAGGCTAAAAGTGTCGCGTAAAAGTTATGAGGTGCTAGTTCTTCAATTTTTTTTTTTTTTTTTTTTTTTTTTTTTTTTTTTTTTTTTTTTTAGTAATCCTTATTCCTAATTTACAACTTTTTCCATAGATTTATATAAAAACCGTATAATTGCCAAAGTTCTGCGCGATTTCATAATTCGATTCTTCTTTTAATGCGTTATTATACTTGTGTTTATATATATCTATTCACAATTAAATCTTTCATATCCTATTTACCTTTCCTAATCCTAATCCTACTACTAATCCTATTTACCTAACTATCTATATCCTTTATATGATAACTCCTATCTATCTGGCTATCTATATCCCATACTTCCGTTATTCCCTATCTCTAAATCTATGCCTAATCTATTGACGTATTGGTATCAACCTTATTATTATTTTTTTTGTTTAATCGTAAAACTTTTTTAGCCTATTGTTGTGAATTTTTTCCAACTTTTTTCCATTTCTTACCACGCAAGTTTGATTGCTGGGTATCTCCACTACCTCATATGGCCCTCTCCAAATGCCTTGTAGTTTTTGCCCTACACCTGTTTGGTTATTCCTCACCAAAACCATTTCTCCCCACATGGGCTGCCATTCATTTGCACTTTGGTCATACTTTGCTTTTCTCTTTGTTTTTGAATTAATTAAATTTTCTCTAGCAATAGCGTGTATTTCCCTTAGTTTTGTTCTTAATTCCTCACAAAAATCCGTATATAACTTTTTACGATCTGTTTTATGGAATATTGATGTTGGCAATCTAGCTTTCTTACCGAATACCAATTCGTAAGGCGTAAACCCAGTAGAGGAGTTTACACTAGTATTGTACTCCATCGCAAAATATGGCAATACTCTGTCCCACGTCTGATAATTTTTTCCCACAAATTGTCTCAGATAAATTTTTAGCTCTCTGTTTGCTCTCTCTACTACGTTCGCTTGTGGATGGTATGCCGAAGTATTAATTTTTTTAATTTTCAATAACCTACAAGTGTCTTTCATGACTTGGCTCATGAAGTTTGTGCCCTGATCTGTTACTAGTTCGGATGGGGTACCTACAAGACAGATTACCCCTTCAACAAACGCTTTTGCAACCGTTGTTGCCTCTTGGTTTTCCAAGGGAATAACTATAAGATATCTTGTAAGATCATCTTGAATGACAAGCCCATACTTGTTACCCCCCTCTGATTCTGGTAGGACAACGATATCCATATATAGTTTTTCAAATGCGTATTTCGAGGTAGTGGTAATTTGCATAGGGATTTTGTTAAATTTTCCAATCTTATTGAGTTGACATGACTTGCAACATCTGACATAACCTTCAATGTCACTATCCATTCCTCTCCAAAAGAACAACTCCTTGATCCTTTTCTTCATTCTTCTTACCCCTACATGTCCTCCTAAAGGGGCATCATGAAATTCTTGAAGCACGGTATTGACTTCGCTTCTTTCGATTTCAATCCTGTTCAGATCTGAGCTGTAATTTTTAAATTGGTTTTAATTGTTTGTTTAATCTTATCTAGCTGTTCTTTTCTCTGCATTTCCTTGTCATTTAGATCCCCATCCCAATGCATTTTTAACAAATTTCCCCAGTGATCTTCTTGTTCGTCTTTCACAACATCTTCTTGTACATTATTCTCTTTTTTGTTATTTTGTGACTCTAATATGTGTTTACTTTGTTGGCGTGTAACTACGGCTACTGTCTTGTTTGCTTGTTTTTCTTGTATTTCGTTCCGATTAAGTTCTGGTAGCCTTGATAAAAAATCAGCGACTACATTTTCCTTTCCCTTTTGTAGCGAATTTCGCATTCCACCCCTTGGAGTCGTAATCTTAACCTTGATAGTATCGGAGAGTTTTCTTTGAGCCTCCAAATCGATACTAACGGTCGATGATCAGAATAAATTAGGAATTTTTGCCCATAAATGTAATGTTTAAAATATTCAACGGCCCATACAATAGCCAAAAGTTCCTTTTCAATAGGATGGTACCGTTTTTCCGCACCTACAAGGGATTTACTAGCGTATGCAATTGGTCTGTCTACCGTTGTTTCATTGGATAATACTGCCCCAAGAGCATAATCACTAGCATCGGTTGTAATGACAAAGGTATCTTTATAATTTGGTCGTACCAGCAAAGGCTCTGAAACTAGAAATTGTTTTAATTTTTTAAATGCCTTTTCACAGTGCTCATCCCAAACGAAATTTTTATTTTTCTTCAGTAGCTCGTGTAATGGTTTCCTGATTTCAGAGACGTTAGGGATAAATTTACCATAAAAGTTAATTGTCCCCAAAAACGATCGTAATTCTTTTATACTTTTTGGTGTTGGCATATCTAATATAACTTTCACATTTCCTTGTGTTGGCTTAATTCCTTGTTCATTTATAGTATGGCCCAAATAATTAATTTCTGTATGAAGGAGTTTGCATTTTAATGGTTCAATTTTAAGATTGTATTGCATTAGTGCTTTAAGAACTTTAATTAAATTGAAATTATGCTCCTCTACCGTTTCGCCAAACACCACAATATCATCTAGATAGACAAACGCTTTGACAGGCTGAATTGAGTATAGGACTGTGTTCATTAGCTTTTGGAATGTTGATGGGCTATTTTTGAGACCCATTGGCATTCGTAAAAATTCATAGTGTCCCTTAGACGTTGAAAATGCAGTCTTTGCAGCGTCTTTGCATGCTATGGGAATTTGAAAAAAAACCCGATTTCAAATCAATTGTTGAAAACAATTTACTGTTTCCAATATTGTCCATAATATCATCTATCCTCGGAATAGGGTATATAAATGGTTTGGTTATTAAATTTAACGCACGAAAGTCAACAACAATACGATATTTTCGTGCCCCTTCACTATCAGATTTCTTTGGTATGCACATCACGGGTGCATTCCATGGGCTTTTGCTTGGGGTTATAATTTTTTGTTTCAGCATTTCCTCTACATGCTCTTCCATGATATTATTTAATAATGCAGGGAATCTGTACTGCCTTTTATAAATGGGGATGTTAGAGCTTGTTTCAATTTCATGCGTTGCCGCTTGGGTATATGTAAGTTTATCTCCCGGCAAGTAAAATATATCCTTATACTCAATGAGAATTTTTTCATATCCGTTGCTATTGAACTATCCAAATGATCGATATTGATTTGTTTTATTAATTCCCCAAATCGTTCTAGGCCCACCAATGGAGTGCTTTTGCTTGTTTCTATTAAATCACAATCTGTAAGTTGCTTCTCAATATTTGGGAGAAGTTCAAAATTATCTTGTGGTATAGTATTATTATCTTCGATAACAGTATTTGTATTGTGTTCCCATTTTTTTCTGTTTCCTCTGTATTTTCACCTGATGGTTTCTTTAAATTTATTGTTCGAAAGTTTTCCCCAACATTAACAGTATATTTTATTAAAAATTCTGCCCCAAGTATTCCAGGAACACCAAGTGTTCTTATAACATAAAATTTTGTTCGATACAACGATTTTCCAACGTATAAATTTATAAAAATTGAACCCACAGTGTCGGATAATGTTCCGTTAAAACTTGAAAACGTTACTTTATCCTGATAATCTATTGTAGAACACCCAAGCTATTTTGCTAATTCCCAACTCAATGCATTCGAACATGCTCCCGAATCAATTAGATAATTAATCTTTTTTTTCTTTTCACTCTCTGATAAAATTTGAACCATCAGTTTACCTTCCGTAGTGAATGCTATATCTAGTGATTCATAGTTGTGTATGTATTCACTATTTGTTATCGGATCCCTTTCGATTGTTTGTGCTTCTTCTGCCCTAAGGCAGAACAAATCAGTTTTAACGATGGGAACACTAGAATTTTTATTTAGACCGACTAGTGTTCCGTGTTGTAGTTTTTTTGATTTGTACTGTTATGTGATTGGGGTTGATTATATGTATTTCTAAAATGGTTGTATTGAGAAGGCCCTTGTGGATGATTGTTTTGTGTTGGAGTATATTGTGAATAATTGTTTTGTGTTGGAATATGTTGTGCACCATAGCTTCTATACGGTGTTGGAAATCTTTTTGGCCGTGAAAAATTGTTGGTGTTGTTAGTAATGTTAGGATTGTATGTAGTGCTGTTATGTTGTGGTAGCCCAAAATGATTCGGGTCTGACAATTGAGTGCTGTTAATATAATTATCGCAGCGTGTTCTACTATCATTCCGAAAATCTACATACTGCTGGTTTCTAGTAATACCGCGATTTTGGACATGTGGGCTGGATGAGCTTCCGTTATCAACACTATTGTGGATTGAATTGGTGAAAAGAGCATTGTTTATGGTGTCGTTTGTTTCGGAAATCATTGTACGATTTAATCGTTCTTCTATTTTTCGGATGTGTTCTATTTGAACTACCTCTTCCTGGAGATATTCTAACAGTTCATTAAAATGTAAATGTTTGTTTGTTCTCGCGAGTGTTTGCAATTCTGGCTTCCTTAAACCGGCCAAAAAGTGAATTTTTAAATTTTTCATCGCGTATGAATCTTCCGTGTTATTTATGTCATTGTTGATGATTTGCTCTTTTAGTGTTAACACCCTTTCTTTGTATTCGGAGAAAGGTTCATTGACCCCTTGATGAAGCGTCTCAACTTGTTGAAAAATGGCTTCGATGTCAAATTTTTCTCCAAATTGTCTAATCAATTTCATCTTCACCTTTTCCCACGTATCGTCCAAAATACGATTAAAAAAACCAGCTGCTTTTCCTTTTAACTTAAACATAACTGTACGAATCAAATCCTCTTCAGCCTCTCCCTCCGGAATCTGATTTGCAAAATATTCGATCTGATACAAAAAACCATCCAGATCTCTTGCATCTCCGTAAAATTCAGGAATGCAAAGCATTGCCTGTTTAATGGGAAACTCGTAAGCCATGCTATTATGCGATCCGTTTATTGCTCTATCAAGTTCCGCGCTTTGATTAAGAAGCTCTGCTTTAAGTATTTGAAGGCGTTCTTTGAAGCTATAATTTTTAGTTAAACACGCTTCACTAATTGTTGTTGAATTTAAATGATTTGCAGTCTGGGTGATACGAATATTTGTTATATTTTCGGTGTTAATTTGAACAGTTCTGTTCCTAAGAGCCAGAACTTTGTTGTTCATTACCTTATATGTTATATGTACGAAAAAATATGTGACTATGATTAATAAAAAAATCACTAAATAAAGGTTTTTTTGTTTTTTTTTTGTACACTATAACTTATTCAAAATATTTTAATAACTATGCACTTTACTATTAGGCCACTAACTATATGTATATTAAAATTAATTCACTAGCTATAATTACCACTATGACGCTGCGTTTTCCCTGCACCACTTATCACTAAAATATTTACCGTTACCAAATTACCCGGGTTAAGAACACCAGCCAGAAATGACTTTATATGCGCTAAATTTTGCGCTTTACCGCTGTCACCAGATGAAACGGTTAGAACTATTTGTTATAAATAAAATTCTAAATTTTATGCTCCCCAACACCAGAACTTTTATTTCAATTAACTACACTTCCGATCTAGCCAAGCACCGACACCAGAATCTCCTTCATCTTTTACCGCCATCGCCCGTTTGCTCCTTCGATCGTCAACCTTGTCCTCTCTCCATTCTCACGATGATCTTTCTCTCACATCCTCTCCTATTTCACGGTTCGTGTTCATTAGCCGTCTGTATGGATACGGCCGCCGTTATCAGCTGTCATCGACGGTCTATATCGTAGCGGCCAAGGTCGCTACACGCGTCACGTTGCCGAGGCTTGAACTAAGCGCAGCTGTCCTGGGCGCCCATCTGCATCATCGCGTCAAGGAGGCAATGCAGATCGTGTGCGCCGAATCGTTTTTCTGGTCCGACTCAACAGTTAAGCTAAAATGGATTGCGTCACCTCCCAACTCCTGGAAGACGTTCGTGGCAAATCGCGTAGCTGAGGTGCAACACTACTCTCATCCAAGGCAATGGAGGCACGTTCCTGGCACATCCAATCCTGCTGACTTGGTTTCCCGAGGCATGTCGGCAGCACACTTCACGCAGAATCAGCTTTGGAATAACGGTCCAGATTGGCTTGTGCAACCTTCGTCCCATTGGCCCAGCTCAGATCCAGAACCAAGCGATGAGGCGGACCTAGAAACACGCCAGGTGAGTGCCGCTTTAGTTTGTACACAAACTCATCCATGGTTTGGCATTTCTTCATCCTTCACTAGAATGGTACGCATCATTGCATACTGCATACGGTTTGTGCGCAACACCAAGCAGAAGGCGCGATCACAGCGACCGATACCGCACACCAATGCATCCAAAACGATCACGCCCAAGTACGTGGATGCTGCAAAAACTGTGCTTTGCAGACTAGCCCAGCAAGATGCATTTTCCGCGGAAATCAAGCAGCTAAAAAAGGGAGAAGCATTGATGAAACAATCACCTTTACGAAAACTTACCTCATTCCTGGATACAGAAGAGGTAATACGGGTGGGAGGACGATTGAACTTGTCGCAACTACCGTATCAGTCCAAGCATCCAGCTGTTCTACCGAAGAACCACAAATTCACTCGTCTACTTGCGGAAGATTATCATGAAGAGATGAAACATGCTAGTGGAAGGCTATTGCTATCCCGCATTAGAGAGCTGTATTGGCCACTGGACGGACGTCGCTTGGTAAAAAGCATCGCAAGGAACTGCTTCCGCTGTATTCGGCAAGATCCCATACTCGCCCGGCAGCCGGTTGGCCAGCTTCCACCATCCCGCATCACACCGAGCCGACCTTTTTCTGTAACCGGAGTGGACTACGCCGGTCCATTCTACTTGAAGCCAGCGCACCGGAAGGCAGCAGCTACTAAGAGCTATCTGTGCGTTTTCGTGTGTTTCGCTACGAAAGCTGTGCACTTGGAACTCGTAGGAGACCTCACAACGGCGGGATTCTTAGCAGCGCTACGCCGATTCACATCACGACGCGGATTGCCAGCCCACATCCATTCTGATAATGGGAAAAACTTCGAAGGCGCAGAACGTGAACTGAAGGAGCTTTTTGAGCTGTTCAACGACGAACAACACCGCAACACCGTGGCTACCAGATGCGCTGACCGGGGAATCACTTGGCATTTCAACCCACCAAAGGCTCCACACTTCGGCGGATTATGGGAAGCAGCAGTAAAAACGGCGAAGCGACACCTCTATCGTCACCTGGGCAATACGCGGCTGTCGTACGAAGGCTACTGCACTGTGCTCCACCAAATCGAAGCAGCGATGAATTCCCGTCCGCTGTTGCCTTTGTCCGACGATCCCAACGAGCTAGCTGCACTCACACCGGCACACTTCCTTATTGGCACATCGATGTTCACCGTGCCTGAACCGGACTACACCCAGCTGAAATCCTGCACGCTGGATGATCTTCAGAAGTGGCAGCTTTTGGTTCAGCGTTTTTGGAAACATTGGGCCACTGAGTATCTACAAGAAATGTAGAAAAGTTATGCAAGTGGTGGCAGCAACAACAGCAACATACTTCCCGGCAGGTTAGTGATCCTCATGGATGAATCGTTACCCACCACTCGTTGGCCTCTCGCGCGTATCGTTGAAATCCATCCCGGTGAAGACAAGATAGTACGCGTCGTTACGCTTAAGACAGTTAAGGGAATAATTACGCGACCGATCACGAAAATATGCGTTTTACCGCTCAGAACTGATAGCGAAAACCACGTGTAGTCTAGAAAGCAACTTTTTGTTGACATTCGTCAAGGTGGGGAGGATGTTCGAGCAGCTACGCGAATCGTGCAGATTTGAACTGCGGATCGGATCACATCCGCGCCCGTTGATGTACACATCTCTATCGATGTTAAATTAATAAATAGAGGGCGAAAAGGCTTTTTCTCTCTCTTCATCACCAGCAATTTCTTACAACGGCTTCGGTAATTATAAGCGGCAAAAACCAAAGAAAAAAAAGGAAACTTTATCCGAAAACTATTCGCGACGAAACACGCACTTATTCTAACAACAAATACAAACACGGTCATTTTTTATTTCATTAAACACTTTATTCCAACATAAAGTACACTTTCACAACACATTTAGAATCCTTCATACTTACGAATGGCGTCGTACTGTAAAGTACCGGGTCGAGCCAGGCTGCGGGAAACTTGTCGACAATATGTGTTGCCTCTGTTCAGCAAATTCTTACCTGTCGATCCACGCACTGCATGTGCGTCTGTGCTCATTGTTTGTTCACTTCACACTTCACCATAACACACCGGCGCACGAGACTTTGAACGAAATGCGCACCAACGCACAAACACTGTGCGCGGGACTTAGAACAAAACGCGCACAACCATCTCCGACAAAGCGTCGCGCTGTACTGGTGGTTTTGTACGCGTAGGAGGGGGGACATACGGAGCGATGGTTCGATGCTGTAGTGTAAGCGAGACAACACGATGTGACGAGCAGCTCCAAGTTGTTGAGCTCGCTGAAAGACACATACACATTCACAGACGGCTCGTCAAAGCACGGTATTTGTATAGGTGTTAGTGAAGCGTGCGTGTAAAACAGAATGCGAACTCTCATCGCAGCGCGTTTCTCCTGCTTCCTCAAGCTTCCTCATACCCCTCGGCCTGAATCACTCAAAATTTGGGGTCTCATTCCCAAGGACGCAAAAACCGACGGCGGCCTGTGTAAGCTGAGCTCCCTACAAAGCTCTCCACAAAGCTCTCGTTTGCAGTCTTGTCGAGAGCTTCGCCTCAGGCGCCCAACCATCCGTCACGCACACATCTAAACGTTCTGGTTTCGTCAGCCACTCACGCATACCAATGTGTTTGCTCCACCCCCTTTTTCGGTTTACTTATAGAAATGATGAGGCTGTTCACATTTGCTTTATGCACACATTCGCATGCTGTTTATAAAATAATATCTCTCTCCCTTCCCACATGTGTTTCGGCATACTCCCGCTGTGTAGACGGCAGAACGCTTTCCCGTTCCAAATTTACCGTTCATCCTCCTCTTGTTCTTCCTTCCTCCTACCGCGCTCGGGGTACCATCCGTGCTGCGCGTGTTCCACTGGCTTCAGTTTAGTGATGACGTCATGAACAGGAGCTGCGCGTTTTGAACCGGCTTCTGTTAAGTAATGACGCTGGGCTGCGCGCCTTTCGACATGTTCTTGGCGTAATCCAGTGCGTTGGTTTGTGGCAGTGTTGTGCTGAACGCTGTCCAAAAATGAACCAATAATTTATGTACGTAGTATGTATTACTATGGAGAGTTTTGCACATATGATTAGATCAACACTTACCTTAATATTTTAAAACTGAAAAACGTTTTCTTTCCGTCGCTCATTTTGAACATTGTTGACGAGGCTAGCAGGTGATAAATAGCGCACACACCTGTAACTTTTTAGACGCCAAGGGTTAGTTGAATGTACCTGCACAAGCACACAGCAAGAAACTTACCTCAACAATTTGCTAGGATAAATCATTCCATAACTGAAGAAGAAGGAACACGGCACAAAACGTAAAGAGCAAAGTACGTCGCACAAGAAATCGCACATCACTTCAGTACATCCTTCCATAGGGAAAATTCTGGACAGACTGAGGATGCCTCACACTCGGATGAGAGCGATAGCAGAAAAATCATGGTGGATCGAGAGAGATGGGTAGACTCGGTCCAGCGATATCCGCTGGTAAATGCATGTGTGCGTGACGAACGAAAGACTTCAGACCCCGCTACCCCTTTTTCCTCCATCATTTTTCGTCACACGCACACACCTCTACACGGGCGGCGGTTTTCCGTCCAAAATCTAGAAATAGAAGACTGGACCTCTCGCTTTGGCACACAGAAAAATCTCTCAACAACTTCGGCTCTGCTACTTGGGTTGTTTGCGTGGTGAGATCGCTGAAAGAAGACACACACATTCACAGACGGCTCGTCAAAGCACGGTATTTGTATTGGTGTTAGTGAAGCGCGCGTGTAAAACAGAATGCGAACTCTCATCGCAGCGCGTTTCTCCTTGCTTTCTCAAGCTTCCTCATACCCCTCGGCTGAATCACTCAAATTTGGGGTCTCATTGTTTGCGTGGTTTTGTTTGTATGGTGAGCAAATCTATCGCCGGTGATTGCTCTAATGAGATGATCAAGCAACAGCCGCTCACATGATGAAATCATGATGAGGTCGGATTTTGGAGTGAGTAAAAATATCTTCCCCACATCGAGCCGCCATTGTGTTGTGATTTTAGTAGAACATTGGATCATCTACGAATTATTTACATTTGTAAAACGTGCAATAGTTGACCGCGGTCTACATTTCTCGATTCTTTTGTTGAAAGAGCATATCAAATATCCCAAATCAGTTAAAATATAGTGACATGTTGTATCAGACACACGATGCTTTGAAGAAAACGTGAGGGCAAACATGGGAAGATGATGAACATCTTCCCGTACCAATAATTGATTCGCAGCCTATAGATAAGTGTAAAATACCCAACAGAGTGCTCTTGTGAATGTAAAAATAGTTTTAAAATTGCAGAAGGTGATTCTTTCTGCATGACAGACATCAACAAAAAATTAAGCAGCGTTTGACGATGAAGAAGATACCCAATTGTGCGATGACCATTAACCGTTAACGTTGAAAATCAAGAGGAATATTACATGTATTGAAAATATCTAGAGAGAATACGCATCGAGTCGAATTTCAAACGGAAAATATTGGTGCACAAAAGACGAAAATAATGGCGAATGAAACGAGTGCGGCAGGGCCGCAACACCATCTAATATTACATGATAGGCCATAGTTTGGATTGTGTGTGATTTTTATCAATGGCGGATTAAGACGAGTGGAGGCTCTAAGCGGTCACACGAAAGTAGAGGCTTGATTGAAGCGTCTAGCAGGGGATTGTATCAAATGTCATAGTCAGAGAAGGATTGAGTAGCAATTTTACTTGTGAGCGGGGCGTAGGTGCCATTTTTGGGCCCCTGGCCGACACAGATATTCACAGATATATTAAACAGCTGAATACGATGGTACACATTAAAACTGAGGGAAATACACATCTAATCAATTACTTAAAAAAAAGTATAATTGTATGGATTTGTGATGTATTTGTATTTTTGACCTGCATGCACAATTATAAAACATTCCTATGGATCACAGAAAGGCTTAAAGCCAAAGGCCTGCCTAATAAGCTTGAAAATAACACTCGGCAAAGATCCCTATAAAAGCTGAATAAAAACACGTGCTTTAAATGGCTTGTAGTGTAAATTGAGTGGCAGAGCCGGCTGGCTACATGTACGTAACATGTGCTGTTTTGCAGTGTTCTTAAATCCTCCGTTATTTTCAAATTCATCCATGCTTAGAGAGTGTACACTCCTTTTCCATTGCTAGTCACATTAAAATTGCTCCAGCCATTATTTGCACTTGAAGGATTTATACATTCTGTTTTGCACAAATTTTCTCCAAATCTTTTTTCTTTGTCTAGCCTGGATCCTAAATCAGCAGCTACCATTAAAAAAGAATCAAATTTAGTTTCCACAATTCACGAAAACAAAATTCATTACTTGCAATATCCATCGTTTGCTCTTCATCATCCATTGATGTTTCTCAAACTCCATGCAATCATCCAAGGTAACACGATATCATCGTAAATAATTTCACTTGTGCGTTGATCTATTTCTGCTTCCAGGTTCGATGCGTCTACTAGTGCCTTTTAACGACCTAAATTTCGAAGCCTTCAATGGTTTACATGTTTAATATGGCTGTTCTGACTTGATGTACTGCGGATCAAATCCAACCATGGCAGTACAACAAGTCAACAGATAAACTGAATAGAAAGGAAGAGTCAGAGTGTACGACGATGATTGCACTGATTTTCCCCTTCTTTTTTCTCACAGCACGCTGCTCATAGTGAGATCGCTTTCGTCTGAAAAGCCCCAAATGACAATCCAGCCTGCTCTCACTATGGCGAGCTCAATGACAGCTGATTCAACCCATACTGAGAGGCTATCATCGTTTCCTCCTGCGTACTGAGCAAGCTTTTTTTTCCCCTCGCTGAGGCGAGCTGATTCCCGTCCGGCAAAATTAGTGTATTTTTTGAGTGATTTGAGTACCGTCCCCCGTTAGCAGTTACTCTTGGAGGAATGAGTTACACCCTCGCACGAGCCCCCCCTCCCCACCCGTAACGCACGGTGCGCTCTGCAGTTCTCAATGTGTTCGTGTTTTTTTCCAGTCATGCTACCAACACATCCAAAGATATTTGTTTCTTTCGTTTCTCGTTTTCTTTCGTGCATAGACACGATCGCAAATGCGCACTTATTCTAACAACAAATACAAACACGGTCATTTTTTATTTCATTAAACACTTTATTCCAACATAAAGTACACTTTCACAACACATTTAGAATCCTTCATACTTACGAATGGCGTCGTACTGTAAAGTACCGGGTCGAGCCAGGCTGCGGGAAACTTGTCGACAATATGTGTTGCCTCTGTTCAGCAAATTCTTACCTGTCGATCCACGCACTGCATGTGCGTCTGTGCTCATTGTTTGTTCACTTCACACTTCACCATAACACACCGGCGCACGAGACTTTGAACGAAATGCGCACCAATGCACAAACACTGTGCGCGGGACTTAGAACAAAACGCGCACAACCATCTCCGACAAAGCGTCGCGCTGTACTGGTGGTTTTGTACGCGTAGGAGGGGGGACATACGGAGCGATGGTTCGATGCTGTAGTGTAAGCGAGACAACACGATGTGACGAGCAGCTCCAAGTTGTTGAGCTCGCTGAAAGACACATACACATTCACAGACGGCTCGTCAAAGCACGGTATTTGTATAGGTGTTAGTGAAGCGTGCGTGTAAAACAGAATGCGAACTCTCATCGCAGCGCGTTTCTCCTTGCTTCCTCAAGCTTCCTCATACCCCTCGGCCTGAATCACTCAAAATTAAGGGTCTCATTGTTTGCGTGGTGAGATCGCTGAAAGAAGACACACACATTCACAGACGGCTCGTCAAAGCACGGTATTTGTATTGGTGTTAGTGAAGCGCGCGTGTAAAACAGAATGCGAACTCTCATCGCAGCGCGTTTCTCCTTGCTTTCTCAAGCTTCCTCATACCCCTCGGCATGAATCACTCAAAATTTGGGGTCTCATTGTTTGCGTGGTTTTGTTTGTATGGTGAGCAAATCTATCGCCGATGATTGCTCTAATGAGATGATCAAGCAACAGCCGCTCACATGATGAAATCATGATGAGGTCGGATTTTGGAGTGAGTAAAAATATCTTCCCTACATCGAGCCGCCATTGTGTTGTGATTTTAGAAGAACATTGGATCATCTACGAATTATTTACATTTGTAAAACGTGCAATAGTTGACCGCGGTCTACATTTCTCGATTCTTTTGTTGAAAGAGCATATCAAATATCCCAAATCAGTTAAAATATAGTGACATGTTGTATCAGACACACGATGCTTTGAAGAAAACGTGAGGGCAAACATGGGAAGATGATGAACATCTTCCGTACCAATAATTGATTCGCAGCCTATAGATAAGTGTAAAATACCCAACAGAGTGCTATTGTGAATGTAAAAAAAGTTTTAAAATTGCAGAGGGTGATTCTTTCTGCATGACAGACATCAACAAAAAATTAAGCAGCGTTTGACGATGAAGAAGATACCCAATTGTGCGATGACCATTAACCGTTAACGTTGAAAATCAAGAGGAATATTACATGTATTGAAAATATCTAGAGAGAATACGCATCGAGTCAAATTTAAAACGGAAAATATTGGTGCACAAAAGACGAAAATAATGGCGAATGAAACGAGTGCGGCAGGGCCGCAACACCATCTAATATTACATGATAGGCCATAGTTTGGATTGTGTGTGATTTTTATCAATGGCGGTGTTGGCACGTTATTTAATTATGCCGAAAGCCGCGAAAGGACACGATTGCATTGCATGCGATCGCAAGAATAGTGCGTCGAATATGGTGCAGTGCGATAAGTGCAACGGATGGAGCCATTTCGACTGTGCAAATGTTTCGTGGAGCGTAAAAAACGAAAAGTGGTCATGTGAAAAGTGCAAAGCCGCGGAAAAGGTCGACGAGTATCATGCTGAAGGTGAAAGTAAATGGTGCCCGGCAGTAAGCCTCAAGCTAGCTGCGATTTGTTCATCAAGAAGAAACCAAAGCAGCCCATGGCGATGGCGATCAGGAGCCGAAAGGAAGCCAATCCACACCGAGCAGCAGGAAGCGACCGGGCGAGAATCCGAGCAACGAGCACCAGAACGTGGATCGCGCCACGCAGTTAGTGAAATGTCGAGAAGTTCATCCAAATGCACGTTGATGAGCTTCTGCCCGAGCAAATGAAACGGTGAAGCGTCTCCTCGCGGAAAAGGAAAAGATGATGGCCGACCATTTGAAGCTGCAGATGGACTTGCAGCGTAGAATGGACGAACTCGAGAAACGGTCCAATCGGAGCGATGGAAAAAGTGCCTCTGAAATCTCATCGGTCGTTAGAGGTGAGATGAAGACCGCGAATTGGGTGCAAAAGCAAAATGCGTACTTACCACATGCCGCTAGCAGCTGGGAGCCCCAAGCAACTATGCAGGAACACCTTACACCTTCGACGAGTAACCAAGAAAGGTACAGTGATATGGTGAGAGACAAGTTGCACAGAGAGAGGACAGTGAACTGTCTGAGACCAACTGCAGATCAGATTGCAGCCAGACAAGCATGGCCACGAAAATTACCTGCGTTTAGCGGAACGCCTAGGGACTGGCCACGATTTTATAATAGCTACGTGGAGTCAACAGCAGCATGTGGATTTTCAAACGTGGAAAATCTAGCTAGACTGGAAGAGTGTTTGTTTGGCGCAGCACGGGATGTGGTTGAAGGCTGTTGGATTCACCTTCATCCGTGCCGTTAGTAATTAAAACCCTCCTGCGTCTGTTTGGCAAACCATCCCTCGTGGTTACGGATATGGTGCAAAAAATCCGACAAGTGCATCCACCTAGACCCGAACGCTTGGACGACTTAATTACATTTGGGTTGGCTGTTCAAACTTATGCAGCCAGCTTAGTTCCGATGACCGAAAGCACTACTTAGCTAATCACGAGTTGCTGGAAGAGCTTGTCGATAAGCTACCAGCGTCAAGGCAGTTGGATTGGGCCACATACAAACGAGCAATCCAAGCCAAACGCCAAATAGAGCCTACGCTATATGAATTTGGCCTATTCATGGAAGACCTGGTAGAAAAGGCTAGCGATGTAACTAAGTACATTCCTCCTAAATCCAGCACGTCAAGGCCTGCAAGGAATCATGACCGTTCGCACGTCTTCCTACATGCACCAGCAACCAACAGCATCGAACAAGACAGAATACCAGTCCTTCAAGCTTCACCTCAAGTGCTAGAAACCAACCACAAGGTCCAGAGAGAGTTTCCTATGGGACAGGTGAATGTCTAGTCTGCCACGATCCAGCACATCGCGTTAAACACTGCGATAGCTTTAAACGCATGAGCCTTGAAGCACGACAAGCTACCGTGAGGAAATTCAAACTGTGCTATGTATGTTTGGGAATGCATGCGTCCAATCTATGCAGATCCAGATACGTCTGCCAAGTTTCGGGTTGTCGAGAACGACACCACACGCTACTTCACGAGGGTCCACCAGATTCCACACCCACGGTAGCTGACTGCAGAGTCCATCAGATGAAGGAGAAGCCGTCTGATACCTTATTCCGGATTGTGCCTGTTTCAGTATACAACGGCACAGTAACCGTCGAAACCTTGGCGTTCCTGGATGAAGGATCGTCTCTCACACTGGTGGAAGCAGCGTTAGCGGAACAACTTGGGCTGAAAGGGGATCCGGATCCGCTAGAGCTTCATTGGACTTCCGACGTCAAAAGGAATGAAGCTACTTCTCGTCGCGTCAGTCTGCAGATCTCGGCAAAAGGGGGTGAGCGGCGCTATTCAATAGCGGCCGCTCACACTATCAACAAGCTAAGTCTTCCACCACAAAACCCAAATTTAAAACATCTGATAAGAAACCTTTACTACTTGCAGGACATTCCACTTCTCACCGTCGACCACCCCGTTCCACAAGTGCTCATCGGGTTAGCAGACGTAGAATTGCTAAAACCGCTGGAAACACGTTCGGGGCAGCCTGGAGAGCCGATCGCCGTTCGCAGTGCGCTAGGGTGGGCCATTTATGGAACGATAAATGCAAGTAATAAGGAGAGATGTCAAAGCGCTCATTATCACAACACCCATCTGATTGAGGATAGCCACCGATCCTCCAGCAACAAAGAAAACAATGATCAAGAACTGAACGAGACCATGCGGCAGTACTTTGCGTTAGAGGAAAGTGCTGTGTGTTCCTTTAACAAGTTCCTGTCAGAACCTGAAGATGTGCGTAGGGCAAAAATAATATTAGAAACCACTACAACTAAGTGCAATGGCCGTTACACTACGGCTTGTTGTGGAAAAGCGATGATTTCCGTTTCCAGACAGTAAACCGATGGCGATGGCAAGGCTTCGATCTCTCGAGAGAAAGTTAGAAAAGGACCCAGACCTGAAAGAAAACGTACATAATCAGATCGATTGTATGTTGAAAAGGGTTTCGCACATAGGGCAGAGGAGTCTGAGTTGAACTCGGTCGAACAAAAAGGGTCTGGTACTTACCGCTCAATGTAGTTGGGCATCCCGAAAACCAGATAAAAAGCGTTTAGTGTGGGATGCAGCAGCCAAAGTAAGAGGAGTATCGTTGACTCGGAGCTGTTGAAAGGGCCCGACCTGTTAGTGCAGCTGCCCACCGTTCTTTGCAAATTCCGCCAACGCCTGGTGGCATTTGGGGAGACATTGAGAAAATGTTCCACCAAATCCGTATAAGAGAAGAGGACAAGCACTCACAAAGATTCCTCTTTCGTTTCGATCCAAACCATGAACCACAAACCTACATCATGGATGTCGCAACATTTGGAGCTTCTTGTTCTCCATGCTCAGCCCAGTATATAATGCACCGAAATGCGGAAGAACATGCCAACATATATCCAGAAGCGGCAGCCGCTATCAAACAAGCACATACATGGACGACTACTTCGATAGTTGCGACACGTTGGAAGAGGCAATTAATAGGGCAAAACAAGTACGGCACATTCATGCGCAGGCTGGATTCAATATGAGAAACTGGGTGAGCAACAACAATGCTGTCCTCGAAGGTCTGGAAGAATCAACGAGCGATCGTGATCTGTTTATAAACTTCGGTCAAGAGGGTAAGCACCCACGCGTGCTTGGAATAATATGGGACCCCGTATCAGACTCATTCAAATTTTCTGCAAACTGGCATGAAGAGCTGAAACCATACATTGATGGCACCAAGAAGCCTACTAAGCGCATAGTTCTGCGAATCATCATGAGTCTGTTTGACCCATTGGGACTTGTGGCGCCAGTGCTCATCCATGGCAGAATGATGATGCAAGATCTCTGGCGTGATAACCTAAAATGGGATGATGAACTAAATGAAACACAGTATAACAAGTTTAAACGATGGACGGCACTACTTCCCAGTATCCATTCCCTAAGAATCCCGCGATGCTACTTTGGAGTGAACGCGTCAAACACACATGCTCCCTACAATTGCACATTTTTACCGACGCTAGTGAGTTGGGGTACGGCTGTGCGGCCTACTTTAGAAAAGAGACTCCTAGCGGTATACGTTGTGCGCTGGTTATGGCACGAAGTAAAGTAGCCCCCTTACAACACCTGACGATCCCCAAGCTAGAATTACAGGCAGCGCTACTGGGCGCAAGACTAAAACGCATGGTATGCGACAGCCACGACCTGGAAATTAAAGCCACGTACTTCCACACAGATTCTGAAGTAGTGCTTTCGTGGATCAGAACACCTACCCATGAGCTAAAGCAGTTTGTAGCATGTCGAGTAGGCGAAATATTGTCACTATCAGACTCAAAGGAATGGAGACACGTCCCTACTAAAGAAAACCCTGCCGATTGTTTAACAAAGTGGGGAAGGATACTATGATCGATCCACAAGGCAGATGGCTGAACGGGCCTGCGTTTCTGTATCTGAATGAGAACAACTGGCCTGCGCAAAAAACCGATTGAAGCTACAAACCAGGAACGGAAAACATGCTACATCTCAGTGCATTCAAGCCCAGCGTCACCCCATAGAGAGCTAGTAGTAGATGCATTCAGAATTTCCAGTTGGAAAGTTTTAGTGCGAACTGTCGCAAATCTTTGGCGTTTCGTTTCCAATTGTCGGCGTAAAGCAAAAGGTCTGCCAATACAATCCCTCAAAGCCACCAAAAGGCAAATCGGCAGTATCAAACAAAAAATAGCAGCAGAACATACACCCCTAACCAGCGAAGAATACCAGAAAGCCGAACGATTTCTGCTGCAAAACGCACAGATGGATGCTTTTGAGAAAGAAGTTCAGGTGTTAGCTAAGTCCAACTCGACTCACGCCCCACGCACCACTCAGAATGAAACCGCACCTCAAGTACCACGCAATAGTACGCTTTATGGCTTAACCCCCTTTTTAGATGAGTTTGGGATCCTGCGAATCGATGGGCGCACAGCCAAAGCTCATCACATTCCCTTCGATACAAGATACCCCATCATTCTACCGAAAACACACTACGTTACAACACTTATTTTGAGGGAGTATCATCAACGCTTTGGTCACGCTAACAACGAGACTGTGGTAAACGAAGTACGGCAACGTTTCTACCTAAAACACCTGCGATCCAGCGTGGCCAGAATCGCCAAAAACTGTCAACGATGCAAAATCAAGAAGACGCAACCATTACAGCCACGAATGGCACCGTTGCCAGAAGCAAGGCTTACTCCATATGTACGTCCGTTTTGTAAAGTGGGAGTAGATTATTTAGGGCCGATCGAGGTGGTTAATTCGAGGCGCAAAGAAAAGCGTTACATTGCAGTATTCACCTGTTTAGTGACGAGAGCGGTGCATTTAGAAGTAGCGCACAGCCTTTCTACTGAAGCCTGCATTATGGCGATAAGACGTTTCGTTAGCAGACGCGGAGCTCCCAGCGAGATATTTTCCGACAACGGGACCAATTTCGTTGGAGCCATAATGAACTCACGAAACAACTGGCGGACATCAACTACTCTTGTGCCGAAACATTCACCGGTGTTCAGACGAGATGGATATTTAATCCCCCTTCGGCACCCCATATGGGAGGCGCATGGGAACGGATGGTGCGAAGTGTTAAGGAAGCTATGCTAGCACTGGATGACGGTAGGAAACTGAACGACGAGATACTCCTAACCGCATTAGCCGATTCAGAAGTCTGATCAACTCCCGACCGCTTACCTATATGCCGCAAAGCTCGTCAAATGCAGAAGCGCTTACACCCAACCACTTTCTGTTAGGGAGTTCGTGCGGAACCAAGGAGCAGCTGCGTCCCAACGTAGATTTAGCAGAAACACTAAGAAGCAGCTACAAACGATCTACAGCTTTAGCCGATGCGATGTGGGACCGTTGGTTGAAGGAGTATTTGCCAGCCCTGAACACTAGGTCCAAATGGCACGAAGATACGCGTCGGTTGAATGTTGGCGATCTTGTATTCATCGCTGAGGGTCCGCGGAAGAATTGGTTGAGGGCGAAGGTTGAGGAGACGATAGCCGGTAAAGACGGCAGAATAAGGCAGGTGGTAGTGCGGACGGCAAACGGCAAGTCACTAAAAAGACCAGTAGTTAAAATCGCTGTTCTTGATGTTGAGTGCGATTGCGATACAGTATAGGAAAGTTACCACCCTTCAAACACTTCATCTTTATCGTCACTGAGCAAACGCGCTATTTATTTAGTAAATCCTTGAAAGCGTAAAGGATTGACGGGGTGGAGTGTTGGCACGTTTGCCATGCGGTTTGTCAGCACATAAAATGTTTGTTTATAAAGATCGGTTGTCACTTGTCCATTCGCGATAATCCGGGCTGGTTATCAAACCGAGCACCAGGTGGCGTTAGACAGGAGGATAACACCGACAACAGAAGATAAACAGGGGGAGATAGAAACAAGGCGAGAGGGAAATGAAGTTACGTCCGATAGAGAGAGAGAGGGAAAGAGAAGAGAGAGAGAGAATACAAGAAATTAGAAACTAGGTCACGGTCGAGAACAGGGGTCACCAAGGGTCATGCTATCTCGGTACGCAAAAAAAGGGCAGTACGCAAACGATCAGCTGAGAGACCGGACTATTTTTAAACCGCGCCTACACTCGAAAACCATTATTCGCTTGTGAAATCGCCGTTACAAAAACCGGAAATAAAATTAACTTGTTTAGTGAATTCTAAAGCAACAGGCGGATTGAGACGAGTGGAGGCTCTAAGCGGTCACACGAAAGTAGAGGCTTGATTGAAGCGTCTAGCAGGGGATTGTATCAAATGTCATAGTCAGAGAGGATTGAGTAGCAATTTTACTGTGAGCGGGGCGTAGGTGCCATTTTTGGGGCCCCTGGCCGACACAGATATTCACAGATATATTAAACACTGAATACGATGGTACACATTAAAACTGAGGGAAATACACATCTAATCAATCACTTAAAAAAAGTATAATTGTATGGATTTGTGATGTATTTTGTATTTTTGACCTGCATGCACAATTATAAAACATTCCTAGGATCACAGAAAGGCTTAAAGCCTAAAGGCCTGCTAATAGCTTGAAAATACACTCGGCAAAGATCCCTATAAAAGCTGAATAAAAACACGTGCTTTAAATGGCTTGTAGTGTAATGAGTGGCAGAGCCGGCTGGCTACATGTACGTAACATGTGCTGTTTTGCAGTGTTCTTAAATCCTCCGTTATTTTCAAATTCATCCATGCTTAGAGAGTGTACACTCCTTTTCCATTGCTAGTCACATAAATTGCTCCAGCCATTATTTGCACTTGAAGGATTTATACATTCTGTTTTGCACAAATTTTCTCCAAATCTTTTTTCTTTGTCTAGCCTGGATCAGCAGCTACCATTAAAAAAGAATCAAATTTAGTTTCCACAATTCACGAAAACAAAATTCATTACTTGCAATATCCATCGTTTGCTCTTCATCATCCATTGATGTTTCTCAAACTCCATGCAATCATCCAAGGTAACACGATATCATCGAATAATTTCACTTGTGCGTTGATCTATTCTGCTTCCAGGTTCGATGCGTCTACTAGTGCCTTTTTAACGACCTAAATTTCGAAGCCTTCAATGGTTACATGTTTAATATGGCTGTTCTGACTTGATGTACTGCGGATCAAATCCAACCATGGGCAGTACAACAAGTCAACAGATAAACTGAATAGAAAGGAAGAGTCAGAGTGTACGACGATGATTGCACTGATTTTCCCCTTCTTTTTTTCTCACAGCACGCTGCTCATAGTGAGATCGCTTCGTCTGAAAAAGCCCCAAATGACAATCCAGCCTGCTCTCACTATGGCGAGCTCAATGACAGCTGATTCAACCCATCACTGAGAGGCTATCATCGTTTCCTCCTGCGTACTGAGCAAGCTTGGTTTTCCCCTCGCTGAGGCGAGCTGATTCCCGTCCGGCAAAATTAGTGTATTTTTGAGTGATTTGAGTACCGTCCCCGTTAGCAGTTACTCTTGGAGGAATGAGTTACACCCTCGCACGAGCCCCCCCTCCCCACCCGTAACGCACGGTGCGCTCCTGCAGTTCTCTGCAGTGCTCTGTTTCTCAATGTGTTCATGTTTTTTTCCAGTCATGCTACCAACACATCCAAAGATATTTGTTTCTTTCGTTTCTCGTTTTCTTTCGTGCATAGACACGATCGCAAATGCGCACTTATTCTAACAACAATACAAACACGGTCATTTTTATTTCATTTAAACACTTTATTCCAACATAAGTACACTTTCACACACATTTAGAATCCTTCATACTTACGAATGGCGTCGTACTGTAAAGTACCGGGTCGAGCCAGGCTGGCGGGAAACTTGTCGACAATATGTGTGCCTCTGTTCAGCAATTCTTACCTGTCGATCCACGCACTGCATGTGCGTCTGTGCTCATTGTTTGTTCACTTCACACTTCACCATAACACACCGGCGCACGAGACTTTGAACGAAATGCGCACCAACGCACAAACACTGTGCGCGGGACTTAGAACAAAACGCGCACAACCATCTCCGACAAAGCGTCGCGCTGTACTGGTGGTTTTGTACGCGTAGAGGGGGACATACGGAGCGATGGTCGATGCTGTAGTGTAAGCGAGACAACACGATGTGACGAGCAGCTCCAAGTTGTTGAGCTCGCTGAAAGACCATACACATTCACAGACGGCTCGTCAAAGCACGGTATTTGTATAGGTGTTAAGTGAAGCGTGCGTGTAAAACAGAATGCGAACTCTCATCGCAGCGCGTTTCTCCTGCTTCCTCAAGCTTCCTCATACCCCTCGGCCTGAATCACTCAAAATTTGGGGTCTCATTGTTTGCGTGGTGAGATCGCTGAAAGAAGACACACACATTCACAGACGGCTCGTCAAAGCACGGTATTTGTATTGGTGTTAGTGAAGCGCGCGTGTAAAACAGAATGCGAACTCTCATCGCAGCGCGTTTCTCCTTGCTTTCTCAAGCTTCCTCATACCCCTCGGCATGAATCACTCAAAATTTGGGGTCTCATTGTTTGCGTGGTTTGTTTGTATGGTGAGCAAATCTATCGCCGATGATTGCTCTAATGAGATGATCAAGCAACAGCCGCTCACATGATGAAATCATGATGAGGTCGGATTTTGGGAGTGAGTAAAAATATCTTCCCCACATCGAGCCGCCATTGTGTTGTGATTTTAGAAGAACATGGATCATCTACGAATTATTTTCATTTGTAAAACGTGCAATAGTTTGACCGCGTGTACATTTCTCGATTCTTTTGTTGAAAGAGCATATCAAATATCCCAAATCAGTTAAAATATAGTGACATGTTGTATCAGACACACGATGCTTTGAAGAAAACGTGAGGGCAAACATGGGAAGATGATGAACATCTTCCCGTACCAATAATTGATTCGCAGCCTATAGATAAGTGTAAATACCCAACAGAGTGCTATTGTGAATGTAAAAAAAATTTTAAAATTGCAGAGGGTATTCTTTCTGCATGACAGACATCAACAAAAAATTAAGCAGCGTTTGACGATGAAGAAGATACCCAATTGTGCGATGACCATTAACCGTTAACGTTGAAAATCAAGAGGAATATTACATGTATTGAAAATATCTAGAGAGAATACGCATCGAGTCGAATTTAAAACGGAAAATATTGGTGCACAAAAGACGAAAATAATGGCGAATGAAACGAGTGCGGCAGGGGCCGCAACACCATCTAATATTAACACGATAGGCCATAGTTTGGATTGTGTGTGATTTTTATCAATGGCGGATTAAGACGAGTGGAGGCTCTAAGCGGTCACACGAAAGTAGAGGCTTGATTGAAGCGTCTAGCAGGGGATTGTATCAAATGTCATAGTCAGAGAAGGATTGAGTAGCAATTTTACTTGTGAGCGGGCGTAGGTGCCATTTTGGGGCCCCCTGGCCGACACAGATATTCACAGATATATTAAACAGCTGAATACGATGTTACACATTAAAACTGAGGGAATACACATCTATCAATCACTTAAAAAAAAGTATAATTGTATGGATTTGTGATGTATTTTGTATTTTTGCCTGCATGCACAATTATAAAACATTCCTATGGATCACAGAAAGGCTTAAAGCCAAGGCCTGCCTAATAAGCTTGAAAATAACACTCGGCATAGATCCCTATAAAGCTGAATAAAAACACGTGCTTTAATGGCTTGTAGTGTAAATTGAGTGGCAGAGCCGGCTGGCTACATGTACGTAACATGTGCTGTTTTGCAGTGTTCTTAATCCTCCGTTATTTTCAAATTCATCCATGCTTAGAGAGTGTACACTCCTTTTCCATTGCTAGTCACATTAAAATTGCTCCAGCCATTATTTGCACTTGAAGGATTATACATTCTGTTTTGCACAAATTTTCTCAAATCTTTTTTCTTTGTCTAGCCTGGATCCTAAATCAGCAGCTACCATTAAAAAAGAATCAAATTTAGTTTCCACAATTCACGAAAACAAAATTCATTACTGCAATATCCATCGTTTGCTCTTCATCATCCATTGATGTTTCTCAAACTCCATGCAATCATCCAAGGTAACACGATATCATCGTAAATAATTTCACTTGTGCGTTGATCTATTTCTGCTTCCAGGTTCGATGCGTCTACTAGTGCCTTTTTAACGACCTAAATTTCGAAGCCTTCAATGGTTTACATGTTTAATATGGCTGTTCTGACTTGATGTACTGCGGATCAAATCCAACCATGGCAGTACAACAAGTCAACATAACTGAATAGAAGGAAGAGTCAGAGTGTACGACGATGATTGCACTGATTTTCCCCTTCTTTTTTTCTCACAGCACGCTGCTCATAGTGAGATCGCTTTCGTCTGAAAAGCCCCAAATGACAATCCAGCCTGCTCTCACTATGGCGAGCTCAATGACAGCTGATTCAACCCATACTGAGAGGCTATCATCGTTTCCTCCTGCGTACTGAGCAAGCTTGTTTTTCCCAGCTGAGGCGAGCTGATTCCCGTCCGGCAAAATTAGTGTTTTTTTGAGTGATTTGAGTACCGTTCCCCGTTAGCAGTTACTCTTGGAGGAATGAGTTACACCCTCGCCACGAGCCCCCCCTCCCCACCCGTAACGCACGGTGCGCTCTGCAGTTCTCAATGTGTTCGTGTTTTTTTCCAGTCATGCTACCAACACATCCAAAGATATTTGTTTCTTTCGTTTCTCGTTTTTCTTTCGTTCATAGACACGATCGCAAATGCGCACTTATTCTAACAACAAATACAACACGGTCATTTTTTATTTCATTAAACACTTATTCCAACATAAAGTACACTTTCACACCATTTTAGAATCCTTCATACTTACGAATGGCGTCGTACTGTAAAGTACCGGGTCGAGCCAGGCTGCGGGAAATTGTCGACAATATGTGTTGCCTCTGTTCAGCAAATTCTTACCTGTCGATCCACGCACTGCATGTGCGTCTGTGCTCATTGTTTGTTCACTTCACACTTCACATAACACACCGGCGCACGAGACTTTGAACGAAATGCGCACCATGCACAAACACTGTGCGCGGGACTTAGAACAAAACGCGCACAACCATCTCCGACAAAGCGTCGCGCTGTATTGGTGGTTTTGTACGCGTAGGAGGGGGGACATACGGAGCGATGGTTCGATGCTGTAGTGGTAAGCGAGACAACACGATGTGACGAGCAGCTCCAAGTTGTTGAGCTCGCTGAAAGACACATACACATTCACAGACGGCTCGTCAAAGCACGGTATTTGTATAGGTGTTAGTGAAGCGTGCGTGTAAAACAGAATGCGAACTCTCATCGCAGCGCGTTTTCTCCTTGCTTCCTCAAGCTTCCTCATACCCCTCGGCCTGAATCACTCAAATTTTGGGTCTCTTGTTTGCGTGGTGAGATCGCTGAAAGAAGACACCACATTCACAGACGGCTCGTCAAAGCAACGGTATTTGTATTGGTGTTAGTGAAGCGCGCGTGTAAAAACAGAATGCGAACTCTCATCGCAGCGCGTTTCTCCTTGCTTTCTCAAGCTTCCTCATCCCTCGGCATGAATCACTCAAAATTGGGGGTCTCATTGTTTGCGTGGTTTTTGTTTGTATGGTGAGCAAATCTATCGCCGATGATTGCTCTAATGAGATGATCAAGCAACAGCCGCTCACATGATGAGAAATCATGATGAGGTCGGATTTGGAGTGAGTAAAAATATCTTCCCCCATCGAGCCGCCATTGTGTTGTTGTGATTTTAGAAGAACATTGGATCATCTACGAATTATTTACATTTGTAAAACGTGCAATAGTTGACCGCGGTCTACATTTCTCGATTCTTTTGTTGAAAAGCATATCAAATATCCCAAATCAGTTAAAATATAGTGACATGTTGTATCCCAGACCGATGCTTTGAAGAAAACGTGAGGGCAAACATGGGAAGATGATGAACATCTTCCCGTACCAATAATTGATTCGCAGCCTATAGATAAGTGTAAAATACCCAACAGAGTGCTATTGTGAATGTAAAAAAAGTTTTAAAATTGCAGAGGGTGATTCTTTCTGCATGACAGACATCAACAAAAAATTAAGCAGCGTTTGACGATGAAGAAGATCCCCAATTGTGCGATACCATTAACCGTTAACGTTGAAATCAAGAGAATATTACATGTATTGAAATATCTAGAGAGAATACGCATCGAGTCGAATTTAAACGGAAAATATTGGTGCACAAAAGACGAAAATAATGGCGAATGAAACGAGTGCGGCAGGCCGCAACACCATCTAATATTACATGATAGGCCATAGTTTGGATTGTGTGTGATTTTTATCAATGGCGGATTAAGACGAGTGGAGGCTCTAAGCGGTCACACGAAAGTAGAGGCTTGATTGAAGCGTCTAGCAGGGGATTGTATCACATGTCTAGTCAGAGAAGGATTGAGTAGCAATTTTACTTGTGAGCGGGGCGTAGGTGCCATTTTTGGGGCCCCTGGCCGACACAGATATTCACAGATATATTAAAACAGCTGAATACGATGGTACACATTAAAACTGAGGGAATACACATCTAATCAATCACTTAAAAAAAGTATAATTGTATGGATTTGTGATGTATTTTGTATTTTGACCTGCATGCACAATTATAAAACATCCTATGGATCACAGAAAGGCTTAAAGCCTAAAGGCCTGCCTAATAAGCTTGAAAATAACACTCGGCAAAGATCCCTATAAAAGCTGAATAAAAACACGTGCTTTAAATGGCTGTAGTGTAAATTGAGTGGCAGAGCCGGCTGGCTACATGTACGTAACATGTGCTGTTTTGCAGTGTTCTTAAATCCTCCGTTATTTTCAAATTCATCCATGCTTAGAGAGTGTACACTCTTTTCCATTGCTAGTCACATTAAAATTGCTCCAGCCATTATTTGCACTTGAAGGATTTATACATTCTGTTTTGCACAAATTTTCTCCAAATCTTTTTTCTTTGTCTAGCCTGGATCAGCAGCTACCATTAAAAAGAATCAAATTTAGTTTCCACAATTCACGAAAACAAAATTCTTACTTGCAATATCCATCGTTTGCTCTTCATCATCCATTGATGTTTCTAAACTCCATGCAATCATCCAAGGTAACACGATATCATCGTAATAATTTCACTTGTGCGTTGATCTATTTCTGCTTCCAGGTTCGATGCGTCTACTAGTGCCTTTTTAACGACCTAAATTTCGAAGCCTTCAATGGTTTACATGTTTAATATGGCTGTTCTGACTTGATGTACTGCGGATCAAATCCAACCATGGCAGTACAACAAGTCAACAGATAAACTGAATAGAAAGGAAGAGTCAGAGTGTACGACGATGATTGCACTGATTTTCCCCTTCTTTTTTTCTCACAGCACGCTGCTCATAGTGAGATCGCTTTCGTCTGAAAAGCCCCAAATGACAATCCAGCCTGCTCTCACTATGGCGAGCTCAATGACAGCTGATTCAACCCATACTGAGAGGCTATCATCGTTTCCTCCTGCGTACTGAGCAAGCTTGGTTTTCCCCTCGCTGAGGCGAGCTGATTCCCGTCCGGCAAAATTAGTGTATTTTGAGTGATTTGAGTACCGTCCCCCGTTAGCAGTTACTCTTGGAGGAATGAGTTACACCCTCGCACGAGCCCCCCCTCCCCACCCGTAACGCACGGTGCGCTCTGCAGTTCTCTGCAGTGCTCGGTTCTCAATGTGTTCATGTTTTTTTCCAGTCATGCTACCACATCCAAAGATATTTGTTTCTTTCGTTTCTCGTTTTCTTTCGTGCATAGACACGATCGCAAATGCGCACTTATTCTAACAACAAATACAAACACGGTCATTTTTTATTTCATTAAACACTTTATTCCAACATAAAGTACACTTTCACAACACATTTAGAATCCTTCATACTTACGAATGGCGTCGTACTGTAAAGTACCGGGTCGAGCCAGGCTGCGGAAACTTGTCGACATATATGTGTTGCTCTGTTCAGCAAATTCTTACCTGTCGATCCACGCACTGCATGTGCGTCTGTGCTCATTGTTTGTTCACTTCACACTTCACCATAACACACCGCGCGCACGAGACTTTGAACGAAATCGCACCAACGCACAAACACTGTGCGCGGGACTTAGACAAAACCGCACAACCATCTCCGACAAAGCGTCGCGCTGTACTGGTGGTTTTGTACGCGTAGGAGGGGGGACATACGGAGCGATGGTTCGATGCTGTATGTAAGCGAGACAACACGATGTGACGAGCAGCTCCAAGTTGTTGAGCTCGCTGAAAGACACATACACATTCACAGACGGCTCGTCAAAGCACGGTATTTGTATAGGTGTTAGTGAAGCGTGCGTGTAAACAGAATGCGAACTCTCATCGCAGCGCGTTTTCTCCTTGCTTCTCAAGCTTCCTCATAACCCCTCGGCCTGAATCACTCAAAATTTGGGGTCTCATTGTTTGCGTGGTGAGATCGCTGAAAGAAGACACACACTTCACAGACGGCTCGTCAAAGCACGGTATTTGTATTGGTGTTAGTGAAGCGCGCGTGTAAAACAGAATGCGAACTCTCATCGCAGCGCGTTTCTCCTTGCTTTCTCAAGCTTCCTCATACCCCTCGGCATGAATCACTCAAAATTTGGGGTCTCATTGTTTGCGTGGTTTTGTTTGTATGGTGAGCAATCTATCGCCGATGATGCTCTAATGAATGATCAAGCAACAGCCGCTCACATGATGAAATCATGATGAGGTCGGATTTTGGAGTGAGTAAAAATATCTTCCCCACATCGAGCCGCCATTGTGTTGTGATTTTAGAAGAACATTGGATCATCTACGAATTATTTTCATTTGTAAAACGTGCAATAGTTGACCGCGGTCTACATTTCTCGATTCTTTTGTTGAAAAAGAGCATATCAAATATCCCAAATCAGTTAAAATATAGTGACATGTTGTATCAGACACACGATGCTTTGAAGAAAACGTGAGGGCAAACATGGAAGATGATGAACATCTTCCCGTACCAATAATTGATTCGCAGCCTATAGATAAGTGTAAAATACCCAACAGAGTGCTATTGTGAATGTAAAAAAAGTTTTAAAATTGCAGAGGGTGATTCTTTCTGCATGACAGACATCAACAAAAAAATTAAGCGCGTTTGACGATGAAGAAATACCCAATTGTGCGATGACCATTAACCTTAACGTTGAAAATCAAGAGGAATATTACATGTATTGAA
>NW_024427875.1:0-55355 GCF_017562075.2 Anopheles merus
CTTCTTTCTGACCTTTGATTGTAAATAGAGGACTACACTTGTTTATATCATTTTGCCATAATGTTTTCCTCTCCGAATATTGTCAATCCCAGACGAGTCTCTTGAGCTACCGGCTGGTTAGGTTTTCCGGAGCGATATCCAATGCTTTGAGTATGTGGGAGACCTAATACAACTGTGGGAATGGCATCATAGTAACTTTATAAATCGATATTTTTAAGTGTTTGTACATTTTGCCTAATTTCTTAGCATCTACTGTTTGTCTGGGAGGTCGAGTTCCTTCACCGAGCGTAGATTCTTGATGTTGAGCATTTTATTATTTGGCCCACGTACCCTCAAAGAAACAATTTGACTATGTGGTTCGTCTTGTATGTTTCCATTCGTCCACGATAATTTAAGAGGCATATTGGGCCTGTTAGTTGCAGCTGTTTTCTTACGTCATCAACAATAAGACTTGTTGCTGACGCTGGATTCAACAAGGTAAATGTTTTTATTTCAGCACATTCGTGATACAATGTGATCGGTATGATTTGATAGTAAAGCTTCTGTCCTCTTTGTGGAAGTTTAATATTTGTGGAGGAATGTATGAGGGAGATTGTTCCTCTTTCCTATGGAGCAACGTATGGTGTTTTTGTGAGCAACGTTCCACTCTGCATTTAGCGGGAAGGCGGCAGCTAACTGCCTTATGATTTTTGTATTTGCAGCAATTAGTACAAATGCCTTTTGGGTTAACAGTTCCATCTCTGCCATACTGGCTTATCTATGAGCTCTTGGCATAGAGTTGTTTCATGAGCCCTTCCACATATCAGACAATGATTGTATTTAGAATACATCTTGGCTGTAAGTGGGCATTTAGTCGGTGCCCTCGAAATTTCTGACCATTTTCATTTGCTACCAACACTGCCGCTAGGTCCTCGGTTGGTTTTATCCATAGTGCCAGATCACTTAATGTGTGAATCTCTTGGTCATTTAATGTTTTTGCGATCCATTTATGTCTTAGATCTGTTGATAGCCGTGCTATGAGGTCGCTTAGAAGCCTCAGATCATTTAAATATTGTGTTCTCCCCAGTAAATTCATATTATCTACCATATTATTCAACGCATTCGAAAACTCTTATTGATGTTGGATTTTCTATTGAAATGTGCCTGCAAGCTGTGAGATCGTTAAGCAAAGACTTGTAGACGCTTTCGGGATTTCCATAAAGTTTTTCTAATCGGTCGATAATTTTCTCAAGATTATCAGGACTTAACATGAGACCACTGACTGATTTTAATGCATTCCCTTTTAAGTATCGCTGTAGTCTATTCAGATTCTCCAGCTTTGAAAAATTCCTTTCTTAGTTGTTTCATCAAAGGCCGTTTAACTCGAGGCCATAGTGTATAACTACCATCAAATTCAGGAAGTTCCATAAGCGTACTTTTGCCAGGAGAGAACTAGCAGTTAGTGCGCTTACAAGTCTGTTAATATTTTCGGTAAGCGAAATATTTTCCTCGCTTTTTTCGGGATGCAGAGCCTTCTCGCTTAGCAATTGTTTTGTTTCCTGCTTTTTTGGTTCTATTATGATTTGATCTTCAAGAGTCTTCTGCCAATCTTTCTATTTCTTCTTCTTGGCTTCTGTGATTCTCTGTTTCGTTTTTCATTATCTATCTTTTCCTGCAATAATTTTTCTGTTTGAATTAATGCTTCACGCATTTCTTTCCCATCGTTAGCGGCTTCGTTTAATTCCTCTTGTAACCGCTCCAAATCCTTTTATTGTTATTACTTGTTCTAATTCTTTCTCTCTTTTTCCTTTAATAATTCGCAAAGTATTTGTGATTCTTCTAGAGCCTTTTTTATCTCCTTCCTTTCTTCTTCAGATTTCTTACATTTTGAACATACGAAATTCTTTGGGGTACTCTTTACTCCCAAACAACTCAGGTGAAACCACCTGTCGCATTCCGTGCAACTAACCTGTTTCCCCCACTCATCTTTGTTAGTACAAAGTTTACAATGACCGTTTGGATTAGTAATAAATTCCATTGATACTCACTCAGCGTTTGAGATGCTTTCGTATGCCGTATCACGGATGCCCGCTTGCTGATGATGCTAGTCGATCTGGTGGGTCTTCTCTGGTCCGGTTACCGCTGTATAGTCTCTAGCAGGATGCTTTCTTCAGTCACGTTATTGCCGGCCCCGCTCTGCTGCTTGGAACGTCTGCGATCACTGTCATTTAAAATCACTGCGATCATTTAAAATGAAGCCAAATGTGATCAACAAAACAGTCTTGAAGGAAATTTTCGTGACTGTATCGAATAGAACAGATAGAACTGATATGGTTGATACTTGATAGCTAGCTCAGAGAGAAACTAGAACAACAAGTCTGAAATCTCCCAAATATATGCAACTAGATTAAACGATGCTTATACGAAACCAGTTGTGGAAACCATCATCTATGCCCTGAAAAATACGCCAAACAACGCTATTGATTTTAATTTGCCACTCAATACCAACGGTGATGTTGGAAAGCCCTTATAACGCTCAAGTCTACCGCTTCGCTCAGGATACCAGACAATATCCCAGCTTTGATCCTAAACCGGTGCTGGTGGTACAGTCGTTAACTCGTACGAAGTAACAACATGCTCGTCATGGGTTCATGCCCCGAATGGACCGTGCCTCCATACCAGTGTCGGATTTACAGTGTCGGGGGCCCTAAGCAGTAAGAATTATTGAGGCCCTCTGTACACGATTACTGGGTGCAACCCGTTATCCGTAACATGGAAAATGTAACATTTAACATAAATTTTGTTTGGGGGGACGAGGGTTCCCAACGTCCATCGCCCACGGGGCCCTCCTTGCTAATACAGTTGCATATTGCATAGGCTTTTTGACACTTCTTTCTAGTAAAAAGGGAAAGGATTAGCAAACAAACATATGCGCTGTGTACACGTACCTGTTTTAAACTGTTTTAGTGATTGCTTCCTTTGCTTGTTCGTTGACAATAGTGCCGATTATGTGACTCAACTGCTTGAGAAAAAGTATCAAAAAATGCTCATTTTCTATTATGATCCGTGTTAGAGAACTCAATTTGTCTCTGGTTTGATATATCGAACTGAACGAAGGTCATTTGCATTGCCTGACTCAAACGGAGACCGTTTTTTGTCCAACAGCTTTCCGTTAGGTTAAAGCTTCGGAAAGCGTTTTGTTATACGGTTTAATTACTAAATAAATATATTTAAACCACACGAATTGCATGTATTACATTCAAAAGAGATTTTTTGTAATTATTCACTGGAAAATGATGGGAATAACAAAATACATAGAAATTAGATATGATTTCTGTGTATTTTGTTATTTTTTAACAAGCGCTACTTTTCATGACATTGTCAAACACGCTTAAAGAACAATAATATGCCACACGTAGAAAAAAAAAAATTGGTACGAGACTTCCTGCGTTACGCGTTGTAGTTTGTTTTGACGAACAAATCCATTTCAGATCAATTTGGTAGCAATGTCTCGAGTCAACGAAAGAAGTCTCTAACAAGCTTGTATAATACCGATTTTGTTTCAGTTCGTGTAGCGCGGTTTTGTTTGATACTTTTCCGTTTGAATCAGATAATCGACACTAATAACTAACCAAAGAATTTGTTAGCGTTGCTACTCGTACGAGCGATTTTTTATTTATCAAATAACATGTATCATGTATTTTTTTTTCTTTTTATCAAATATTGTAGGATCAGCAGTAGTAACATCCTAAAAAAAGTGTTTGTAAAACTCAACATTTTTTTGTGATTTTGTTCCAAAACTGAGACATTTCTAACGAACCAAGGACTAGCAAAAAAAAACTTGTCGTGGCTAACACTAGTTTTGTCTGGCAGCAGCAACTGAGTTAATCATTTCCTAAGGTTCAGAAGGTACATAAAAGCCTCCAATCCATATAATCTAACCGAAAGCAGATAAAAAATTACTTAATGCGCATTCTACATTTCATACTACTTCTAGTTCCAACGAAACATGGAGTCAACCAGCAAAAGATCCCCCTTTCACGGCGTGGCTTACCACATTCGATTGACGATGATCATTCTTTTTCGTGCATACTCTTTGCACCGCCAAGGAAAGTTGCCTCAATTTGAGTTGAAGATGGAGGTAGCAGATGCAGGAAAATTCGACGACCTGGTGTTTCGCTACTCATCACTAACGAAATCGGAAGGTACGGTTTTCATACAAGCTAACCATAAACAACCACCCGAAAAGCCAACGAAATCTAAAAAATCCACCCAAATCATCCGTACACGCCAACGCGAAAACAGCGACCAGCCATTACGGAAGGAACGCTGCTCACGAAATGGAACTCCAACGGTCCCTTTTCAATTCCCATGTACTTTATTTCCTACCTGGAAGGATATGAAACATTGTCCCCAGGTTCGCATACTTACCTTCTGTGCACTAATGCAACGATCGACCACAAACTCAAACAAAAATTAACACTACGACCACAGGACAGCAGCGATATACTTTCCTTTTGCGACGACATTGGAGCAACGTGTTACAGCTTCAGTAAGGAGCAATTTAATACGCTGGCAGATGAATTGCGGCAAGCTAGTTTAGAAAAGTTAGGACAGATGCTCGTATTGCATGTTCGTTACAACAAAGAAGTTAACTCGAATTATTCTTCGTTAAACGTTTACGTCGATCTGATTTCTATATGCGTCGAGGAGCTCGAAGGAGGAACAGGGAAGTTTAAACTAAGCCCTCAATTACTAACTGCTTGTGAGTCATCAATAATGGGGAAGCTTCGAGCTGTTCTTCATAGAGAATATGAAAGGCTTATAAGAGCAAAGCAGGGTGATGATAGTTGCGCCATCTGGGAAGAGATGCAATTCATGATCGATAAGTCTTTCTTTCAATCAGGTACAATGGTAGCAACGACTTCAATGCACGACGAATCATGTTTCTTCGAGAAGGTGGATCGTGTTATACAGCAATTTTACCAAGAGTTTATGCTTGTTTGTGGGTCATTAAACGGGGAAGAGCTGTACAACAGTGTTCTAGAAATAATGCCACACTGGGTCGACGATAGAATGACAACGCATAACATGCTGTTCATGCGACTGTTTGATTCGATGAAGTTGCCCCAACCTATTCCTATGGATTTAGACTATTTAAAACAACAGTTTGTCAGTATGAAGGTGAATCATTACTTTTCTAGATTTCAAATTGAATCACAGTTTAACCTTAACCAATGGAAATCTAACTATCGATACATAGATGTTCGATCAGATCGACTTCAAGACACTAAACTGTATAAATTTCTCAGTAATGAATCTGCTTATGAACGTTACCAATATCACACAACAACGGATATAATAGTGTATTCTCTTGTTGCATCACAAACAATTACATTGGTTCAATGCAATGCATTATTCATACACTATGCAGCGAGAGATTTTGAGGAAATATATGCGATGTACTTCGTAAATAATCGAGTTCATTTTAGAGGTAGATTCCTACTCTTACACCATTATAATGTCCATCGATCAGTCGAAGAAATCGATGCTGCCAGAAATTCAAAGATATACTAAAGAACATAAGCTAAAGTTAATAGTAGTCGAAGAAGTACTCGAAGCATGCCAAGATGAAAATTGTTTCATAGTACGCGATCTTACCGAAGAGGCAAGACAACAGTTGTATGCAAAACGTTCCAATACAACTTTAAATATTTTGGAACCACGATATCGCCGAGTGGTATTATGAATGACGATGATAGCTTAAGCTTCGTGTGTTTCTTTTTGGACAACTATTATGAGCTCGATAATATAGCATATATTGAATCGAAGGAAAAAAACTTTGAAGCAATCAAGCCACAGTATATTTCACGCACAGTCGTTCCATACTCGAGAGAAAATAAAAACCATGCAAAAGAACCGGAGGAAACCGATTTTTTCTTTTGTCCACTGTACAAAAACGAAATATCGTTTGACGAGTTTCAATTCAGTAGCCCCAAGTTTTCTCAAATGCTCAAATCAGTTTCATCTGCAAATGATGATGTACAGTATACCGTTCCTGATGTTTTCACGCAGCACGACGAATATAAAGTACACAGCTTACTCGATGAAGCAGGAATGGAAAGTCAACGTATGTCACGTGGCTTACACATGCTCTATCGATCGCTAACCCTACACATTATGTGATTCGAATTAACGATTCACAGTACTGCACGGATTACAAAAGATGGCAAAACTCTGACATTAAGTGCTTGATGATACCGCAATCTTAAGATTTCTCTATCGTTTAATCCATCTCACGCATTTCGTTTCGAACGTTTACAGTTTTTGGATCAAAACGGCTGATGTTTTCCGAAATCAAGCTGATCGAGCTGCAGACCTATTACTTTAGTTAACGGTAAAATTTATGTCAACACGCGTAAAGCAAACCCGTCAAAATTAACATGGGCACAGTTGATCGAGCTGAAGATTTTCCAAGAAAAATTCAATCAAAAACAACTAATTATCTTATTCGATGGACTTGATGAAACAGCTCCTTTTTATAAAGAGTTTGTAGTGCAATTATTTGGAAGGATTGCAAGTTTGGATGGTATTCGAACTCTGTTCATCTCAACAAGACCGTATGATTACATACAATAGTTAGAAAGTACATTTTCTAGCTGTAGAATGTATTGTCTTAAACAATTATCACAGTACGATCAGCTGCTGTTTATTCATAATTATTTTATGCATGAGCTAGAAGATTATAAACATTGCGATGCAAACAAGCGGCTCAAGATTTTAGGGTTTCAATATCACTGGATGGTACACTATTTGATGGATTTAAAGCGAATACCTTTGCTTCTTCATATGGCATGCGTTATAAATCTACCCAATATAAAAAAACACGTGGACTTTAAACGCTGCATTGTACCTAAAGCATATCTAATAAAACAAATGCTAATATTTTAGATCAAATCGAAGATTTCATCAAGCAGAAACTAAAAATTTTAAGCATTCATAAAGCTGGTTTGACAGAGATTGCCCTTTTAAATCCTCATCAGCAAGCGATCCATGAAAGGTTTTGTGAAAACGTTAAAAAACGGCATATTTTATCAGCAATGCTTGTAATGTTTGAGCAAAATCATGTAAATGCTGCTATTGACATCACATGACATCGTGAGAAAAAGATTATTAACGAAGTGCATAATGGAATTGAAAAAACTGGATTCATTACTGGAGCTTATGATGGAATTCCTCAGTTCACACATAGAATATTTGCTGAGTACTTTGCAGCTTGCTGGATGAACGAAAATAAGCAACGTATGAGAAATGAGAGCTTCTTCCATTCGTGGTCATTTTGGATAGTTCATTTACACAAAATGCGGGACTTTTTCAATCGAATAATTCTAAGAAATAGCAAAGGATGTGATCTTCACATGGCTGTTGCAAATCAATCCACCACTATAGTAAGCGAGATACTGTCGAAAAATCCATCAACCGTATTGGTGAGAGATGATCTTGGTCGATTTCCTCTTCACTTGGCAGTTACGTATCCATCACTGAATTAGTAAACTTGTTACTCGCTAAGATGTCCGTTCAGTCAATTAACACAACAGACCATCTGTTTGGATGGAGTGCCACAGACTACGCATTCGCCAACCGATGCATTGAAATAGCTAAAAAATAGTATTAACCGGAGCAACAGTCAACGAACACGTACTTTTTCAACAGATACTTTCAAACAACTTATATCAACTGTTGTATGGTGTTTTTTTATGGAGAATATCTTCAGTCAAATGAATGCTCAAGAACAATTGCAAATCGTTTGCTCATTCGAGTGGTGGATCATATACTTAACAAACAGCGTGTTGACATCTTTTCTCGTCTTGATGTACTAAATTCTAAGACAGTTCTTGAGTTTTGCATAACTAAAAACTTTCTTAAAATATTCAAACAATTGTATTGCAAATCAACGACCCATCCAAGATTTCTGATAAAGAATTAAAACGATTCGCCCGGCTGGCACTAGAGAACAATGCTCACGACGTAATTGTTTATTTGATCGAAGATCATAACATTCCTCTACCCCAAATGAACAGCATGGTCGGTCTTATTTCTGCTCTCAAATATACTATACAAAACAATAAGCTTACCTCATTCAAAGCAATCTTTCATCATCTCTGTATTCAACAAAACATACTTATAGGAATGAGGCATGATTCCTGAGACTATGTATTCCAAGCATGCCACCATTCGAGGTATGTTGTAAAATGTATGATCTTTCTCCTGAGGTATGCTGTGTACATTCCTGTAGTAACGTTCGTTTACCATTGCCTGAATATGATGAAAAAGACATCCTTTATAATGGATATGTTCTCGAAGCTCTTTTGGCTTATTCAGTTCACGAGGGAAATGTCCACATGCTCAGATACATTCATCGTAAGACCAAAATGGCCATCACCAACAGACTCATCGCAATGATCATGAGATTACTTCCGAAAGGTAAAGATGTATGTCATAAGAAGTCGATGCCTGCATTTCTGTATCTTCTCGACAATTCCACCGATCTGGACGGTGTGGACGATGAGGGTCGAAATTTGCTTCATATGACTGCTCAAAATGCGCTGCTTCTTCATGATGCATTGTTTGATTGTACGAGGATTCCACCCAGCTACAGTAAACGCCGCAAATAGCTGGAATGTGTTTCACTATGTTGCGTTCAATGAGAAAGGGAATCGTTCGAATAAAATCTTGGAATATTTGTTGAAACGTTGCAACATGATTTGGTTCGATCAGTTAGATAACATGCTACATTGGAATGACAGGAATGAGATAGCTGACAGCTTCTCCATCAATCTGAATGTAACTCAAGATACAACAAATATGGCTTGGCTTACCAAACAACAATACGGTTTGCTGGCTTGGTTGTTTTTGCTTGACAAACGACATACAGCTAAGGTGTGAATGACCTGGAACATCAGAAAGCTTACCAGTGTATGAACCATATAGTTAAAGGCAATCATAAGACTTTGTTGATCAAAGAAGTTCGAGATGACATTCCTCAATTCACACATAGAATATTTGCTGAGTACTTTGCGGCTTGCTGGTTAAATGAGAACAAGAATCGTATGAAAAATGAGAGTTTTTTCTTTTCGTGGTCATATTGGAATAATGAATCAAAAATAATGCGTGACATCTTCAATCGAGTGATTCTTAGAGAAAGCAAAGGATGTGATCTTCACATGGCTGTTATAAATCAATCGCCAGATCTAGTACGCGAGCTACTGTCGAATAATCAATCAGCTGCAATGGCAAAAGATACCTTAGGTCGATTGCCGCTTCACTTGGCAGTTACGTATCCATCACTGAATATAGTAAACTTGCTGCTCAAAAAACTTTCCATTCAGTACATTAACACAAAAGATCACCTGTTGGGATGGAGTGTCACAGACTACGCATTCGCCAGTCGAAATTCAGAAATAGCTCAACGAATATTGGCAGCTGGAGCAACAGTCAATGAACACATACTTCTTCAACAGATACTTTCCAACCAACTTTCTTCGTTGTTATGTTGCATTAATTTTTACGGCAAATATCTTCGGTCAAATGAAAGCTCCAGAAAATTTGCAGAAAGTCTTAACATTCAAGTGGTCGAAATATACTTAACGAAAAGCGCGTTGACATTTTCTCTCGTCATGATGAAACATATTCTAAAACAGTTCTTGAGTTTTGCATAACTAAAGGTATCCAGGAAGTATTCAAACAATTTGTATTGCAAATCAACGATCGTTTCAGAATTTTTCAACAAGAAACCAATCATTTGTTTGAACTGGCATTGGAGAATGATGCTCACGATATAATTGTTTATTTTATCGAAGATCATAACATTCCTTTACCTCACATGGATAATATGGTCGGTCTTATTTCTGCTCTCAAATATACGATACAAAACAATAAGCTTACCTCATTCAAAGCAATCTTTCATCATCTCTGCATCGAACAAAACATACTGATGTATGAGGAAACTGATATTCCTGACGACTATTGTATTGCAAGCATACCATCATTGGACGAGGATCTTTCTCCTGAGGTATGCTGTGTAGTTTCCTGTAGTAACGTTCGTTTACCATTGCCTGAATATGATGAAAAAGACATCCTTTATAATGGACATGTTCTCGAAGCTCTCTTGGCTTATTCAGTTCACGAGGGAAATGTCCACATGCTCAGATACATTCATCGTAAGACCAAAATGGCCATCACCAACAGACTCATCGCAATGATCATGAGATTACTTCCGAAAGGTAAAGATGTATGTCATAAGAAGTCGATGCCTGCATTTCTGTATCTTCTCGACAATTCCACCGATCTGGACGGTGTGGACGATGAGGGTCGAAATTTGCTTCATATGACTGCTCAAAATGGCTGTTTCTTCATGATGCATTGTTTGATTGTACGAGGATTTGTTCTTGCTACCAAGAACTCCCGAATGGCGACCATAGAATATAAAATGTGTAAAGAACAATGACACAATTAAAGAAAATCTGTAATACATACTAGAACGGATCCAAAAATTTTTTTCTGGCAGTACTTAGTGGGGAATACTGAAATGCTGTTAGTGTTTGAGTAAAACAACAATGTTGATTTGCATTTAGTATTACACTTTTAATTTATAATAATTATAGGCTGCTGTCATACAAAACAAAACGAACGACAAACATCATAACGAAAACAAATGACAACCGAAAAATAACGCTTGTTAGTGTACACAACATAAAAAGGGTTGTTTACTACAATTTTGATCACAAGAATTGAAAACCGTAAAGACAAGGGTACATTTATCGCACTCGCCTAGTGTAATTTCGATTTTCACTACCACATCTGGCAGTTGCTATTTTGCCTTTAAAATTCTGGGCAGCTTAAAATATATTATTTTTCAATACCTACGGTCACACAAGCCATCTTTCTTCGCGAACGCCTTCCACAAGTGTCAAAAAAGAAGCCAATATTTTTGCGTTCACATACCACGAATCTTAGCAGCATACACTTATCGTAATTTAACACAATAATTCGTAACAAACGGGTTCTTGTTGTAAGAAATGCATAATATACAACCGTTAGAACATTTAAAATTTGAAAGCAATCGAAAACTAATGTTTAAACACGAAAAAACACTATATTTCTCTCGGCCATTGCATGCAAATATTTTTGTTGTTCATCCAGCGATGGATAGTTTGGATAGCTTGAAAAGAATCGCCACAGGCTGCTAGACTTCCCTTACCTCAGTGAAAAAGTGTGTTTGACATATATTTTCTAGCAGAATATGCCGTGTCTGAACGCGTCTAATGAATTTGACTAAAAAGTTTTGTAATTGATAGATAGGTAAGTTGGCATGCTTTTTTTGCATCCAACAACGATGACAGAGCATCTTAAATTTGCGATCTGACACGACCATTCTATCGATGACAAAAAAGTAACTTCCATCAGCTGCCGTAAGAGTGAAAATCGAAATTACGCTACTAATTACGATCAATGTACACGGGATTTAAGGATTGTTTACAGTTGGTGTTTGTTCTCACATTGCTGAGGTATTGCGGTGTCGTTTAACAAAATTAATAAAGAATGAGATTTAGATTACAAATATAAACAAATATAAAATTATTATACATACAAAGACGCAAACCATGCAATAAATAAGTAAAAATATTACAGAACTGCAAGTTCAGCTGTATTTTCAATTACTTAAACAATACTGAATTTATCTTCGTACAACTTTTACAAGTAAGGATATTTTATAGTTCCCTGAATCTACTGGTTTTTATTGCATCCAGCTTACAGTGTGAGTACCGCAAATGGTTGCCATTGATTGCCATAAATGTGCAACCATTTTTCACATGCAACATCTTTGTCAGAGGTGAAAATTCTCACCGCATGTGCAAATGTGTTCGCATTAACGCGTCCACTTGCGATGGCGATTGTAGCGGGTACGCCTGCAAAATCTTTCAGAAACAAAATACCAGAGTTCTGCAATAGGACGGGGCGCACCTGTACATCAAACACTCGTCCCCGTCGAAGGTTTTGCCGGCGTGGACAGCGGGATTAGGATACATTCACGTACGCACGTACGGCTATGGGAGAGCAAGATCGCGTTGGTAGAAGGTAGGGATGGTTGGTGCTGATAAGATTGCACTTTTCTTTCTTCCGACCCTCGGATGGTTGGATGGTTAAATGAGCGTCCCTGTTGGATACGTGCACGCTCATATGACTCGTACGGTATGAATCGTTTATCGGTGGCTGCTGTGAAATGGTTCGGAAGCATTTGAACTGGCAAGGAGAAGCAGGGGGTGGGCCTGGTTGTAGACACGGTGCAAACTAAAACCGAGAAATGTAGGTACATTTCATCTGCTGGGAAAGCTGTACGACACGACTTAACAAGGATTCCTGTGCGCGGCGGAACGTGTGGCGGTGAGGGTGCTCGCATGCTCGCAGAAGCTTGAATTATTCAAACACCAAAAGCTTTGCCACGGACCGGAAACCGATGCTTCAAAGAGTAAGTTTGATGTGTGTCCCAAATGACAATAATAGTTTCGAACGGGATGTTTTGCCTGGCGAGTTGGAAAACGATGAAGCAAGAGCTTCCAGTTTTCATCCAGAACCTGCTGCTTCTGCTTTAGGTGCACTTGGATCCGATACACCTGGACCCGGGGACGTTCGGTCGGGGTTGATCCGGTATGTTTCGGTCGGTTGTTGTAGCAGCACGTGTATCAGCACCACGCAGGATGGTCTGAGCATAGATTATAAATTTATTAATATTGCAACAGTCTTATCACCTATGGCCTGAAACCGAGACATGAGCAGTACAAGACACGAGCGAATCGAGCTGAGATGGGTAAGTTCCAGGGAGCAGACCAGAGTACCGTAAACCGGGCGTGTACACAATGACGTAGTTCAAGTTTTACTTTGCATTCCAACATTCGTGTCCCAACGGCCGAACTAAAACGGGGCAACAGAATTCCAGGCCATTCGAGAGTGATCGGCTTGGGAAGGAACGCCGCTCCATGTGCTGGGGAGGAGTCGTGCAGCGAAAACGTGCACGAGGAGGTAAGCCCTGGAGACTCCCGAAGACTCTCGATAGTTTCTCGCGTAGGTTGTCCTTTCAGAAGTTCCTGCACGAGGTTTTAGACATACTGGCTGTGGAAGAATCTCGTGGGTGAGACTGCCCCGTGCACCGGTGTGTACAATGTGTTCCCTTACTGTCGGATCGTATGTCAAGTTGAGGAACATGCAGAAACAGTTTGAATAATTTGTTGCCGCTTCTTGTTGCTTTGCTGACGGTTCGAAATTTTCCTTCCACCTCTCATCGATACCTTCGGTTCGGTTGTCACCGGCTGTCAGTGCGTCGTCAGTGATGCACGATGGAGCACAGGATATGATGCAGCCCGATACGGTACGTAAATGATAATATGCTGCACTGGTTTATGAAATCACCATTAATGTGCGGCGACGTGCGTGGATCGTAATTTGCGTAACGATTGAGGGACTCGTGGAGTACAAGGACACAGGCTCAGTGGGATTGGAGATAATTTTCCCAATAATTTAGATACAAAATAACAAATGTATGATGGCAGATACTTTGTGAAACATTCACTGTATATTTAGACATTTGGCAGAAGATGTTCGAGTTGTTTATTTGTATTGATTCGACAGTTGTTTCATGAATAGTTTAATAAAAAAAATCGAACTTTATTTAAAATTATTTCATGAGCTAACCTTTCTAAAAAAATATTTCATTTATAATGAATCATATTTATCAATGGCTGGCTTTTCTGTCCCAACTTTTTTGTTAAAGAAGTAAAGTAGTCAAAAATTAATAACTAAAACAGTCGGAACAATGGTTTTATACAAGGGAACATTGGGTTTCATTGGTTTTATGTTAGAGGGACAGTATGCATCATCCGGTACCCAATTCACCGGATGTATGTACCCAAATTCGGTATGTACACAATTCACATCATAAAATGGGATCACGTCATGCATCAGGCATTTTCATGACAATCATCTATTGAAAAAAGTTTTGTTTTACATTTTTTCTGTTTGAAATGAGTTTTAATATGATTAACATATTTTCAAACGTCAATTTAAACTAGTTTAGCTGTTTTCAAAATGTATGCTTCAGCAAAAAAAACCGAATCCTGAATTCCTAGATATCGGTAGATTCTCATCGGATTCGTTGATTAACGTCTGCTTTAAAAAAATCTGCAGCATCTTCCTCTCGAAACGCGGCTAAGAGGGTTTCGTTAGATTTGGACTGTGTCCATGTCTCAGAGGCGTATGTGAGTGTTAGTAATATATAGGTACTATATAGTCCCAGCTTCGTCCGTCGCGGCAGGTTATTTGAAGTGAACTAATTTTTCAGACCGGTTGGTAGCATTCCTCCATGCAACTTTGCTACCATGCTATTGTCGTTGCTGACCTTTGACCCAAGATAGGTGAATAGTGATAGGTGAATTGGGTGACTTCAAAAGTGCGTTCACCTATCTGTACGTCACGCATACGTAGGTTCTAATAATTTATTGATAGGGCTGCTGATCATCAGTTTGGTCTTTGCCTCGTTTATCTGCAATCCGAGGCTCTCTGCCGCTTGCTCGATCCCTTGGTAGGCTTCTGCTACATAGGAGAGCCGCAGACCAATGATGTCTATATCATCAGCGTATGCCGGGATCTGGGTTGACTTATAGGAGATGGTTCCCGTGGTCTCCACCCTCGAGTCATGGATGGTTTTCTCTAGCGCCAAGTTGAATAGGAGGTAGGCAAGCTCGTCAACCTGGCGCAGACCTTTAGTACGCTGGCTTCACAGCTGCAAGCAATGACGCCAAAATTCAATTCGACTATTTTTGGTAAATTTTGGCTGTATTTCATTATGACACTATAGTAAGCAAACCAATCCATTCTCCCCCAACTACGTCCCATCGAAATTTTCTAGACCAATATATTGCAAAAACTCTACTACATTTTTTTTTTTCGCGAAAACTGAGGAGGAATTGTTAAAATCAGGTAGGTCTTAAAAGCATGCCTGCATGCATGTCTTCGTACGCGTTGGTGAAAATTCCGGATAACTGACGTCAGGAGGCCCGCAAAATCATAGGTTTATGTTTGTAAGTGAGCTTAAATATTCAGCCGTGTCGCCATACGTAGGACTGACTATCCTGCTATGGGGATAATCAATAAGTCATTGAAAGTCAAGCCCACAAGCAGCGGTACATGCAGGCCTTGACCGACGACAGCTGTTGAGCCAAAATAAGAAGAAGAAGAAGAAGAAGAAAAAGAAGAAGAAGAAGAAGAAGAAAAAGAAGAAGAAGAAGAAGAAGAAGAAGAAGAAGAAGAATATCAACTTATAACGGTATAAAAACTAATAACAAATTAAAACAACATGAGGTATGAATATTGCTTAGCCTTTATTTGCAATATTTTAATTTGTTTTGGGATTCTTGGCAATGTATAATATGCAACAACAAAAATCATGTTTATCATATTCAAAGTTTAAGACAACCTAACAAAATAATAAAAAAAACATACTTTTATCATATTTGTAGCGTGTTCCCAGCAAAAATGTATCATGATATCAATTTAACATAATATTTAAAAAATATATCTAAAAAAATAAGTCATACGAGTTAAATATGTCAAGCAGCGGTCAGACTTCCGTTTTTTTTAAAGAAATACAAATATTGTTCATCGAGTTCGATCGTTCGGCTCGGGAATTTATAAGTATAAGTGAATATTAGCAAATAAAATACATACTATGATACACTTTATAATAATTGTGCAGAAATGTTATAATTCTTATTCTAACATAAAATCAAATTTGAAACGCGAGATAAAACGAACTTGTTGCAAATACTCTAAACATTTATTTCCTCAAAAGTGTGCCACCGCCATTTAACGTGATGCAGGTAAGGTTCGTTGACTCTTCAAAGTTTTCCATGCTCATTAAGCTTTATCAATAACTTTCTTCGTATGTCTTTATATTGGGGTTATAGAGAAAAAGAATGTAGAAAAAATAAATAAACGTATTTCGTGTTTCTTACTCGTTATTAAAGTAGATATTTTCTGCGAACATACATCCACTAACACAACCATAGCACAGTAAAAATGGTATCAAAAGTTAGCTGTAGCGCAACAATTGCAGAAGTAAGGAGACATTTCCACCGATGGCTCTTGGGCACGATTCTTGTGCACGGCCAGCTGCAAAACATTGGCCGGTGCTGCTTTCCACTACATTTCCTTGTGTATCTAATTTCCAAACAAGCAGAGTCACCCCTTTGGTCCTCACCATGCTGCGCCAAGGGAAACGCATGAAAGCGGGAGTATTCGCTTTCTGGCAAAGGATACCTCGAAGGATACCTTCCTCGTCGCCGGGCGTGCTTGTTTAGAAGTGTAATTAGTAGTTGTTGGAAGCACTTCCCGTTGACGTTCCAGTTGGAGACGCCCGGAACGGTGGATGACTGTTGCATAAAGTTTCACCACCGCTACACTGGGAGATCGTAGTTAAAGTATTAGAACGGCGTTGGTCACGGTTTTATGATGATTTTTACTAGTTCCAATCCCCCGAAACAACCCGCGCCAGCAATCAAACGGTACAGTTTATGAGTGGAGGAAGTTTGCTTTTTTTTCGCATTTACCGTTCTGCTCTCCTCGAATCGTTCGCCCGAAACCATTCCGATGGGCTCCGGTAGCGCTGCTTCCTGAGTGGCCGGGAAAGTTAGAGTAGATTTTCCATTACCATAAAAATATAATTAAATTAGACAAACTTTCACCAAAAAAACCTGATGGCCCGTGGAGTACGGAAGGGCTAGCTCTAGTGGCGCTCGTTAATGGGAGCTATTCAGCTTCTTTGCGCAGTTTTCTGGCGTTTGGCGAGAAGCGACGAGATATGGTTCAAGCGAGTAAAATGGAACAATTTGCAGCGATGAAGGAGGTGTATCGGAGCTGGACAGCAAAATTGCACGAAAGTCGTTGAAGAAATAAAAGAACGAAAAAATACAACAAACTCTTCTCATGACGTTGACGAAATCGTAAAATAGTGGGGGGGGGGTTTTCGTTAGAAGCGAAAGGAAAGCAAACAAGACTCTCCAATGGAGCGGTGGCAGGCAACACAGGCAGCGACACGAAACAACACCTTCAGTGGGTGTCCTATAAAATTTCAAATTAAATCATGAAACTACGTTTGATGTTGCTAACAACGGCGTCGCTAGCAGACCTTCTGCTGCTGGAATGCAGGGAATGTGCCGAGCACCCAAAGTACCGCGCTGTTGCAGCGCAGCGTGCAAGCATGCACATCCTATGCCCGCTGTTGCATCCGGGTGTGGCCCGGGATCTCCAATGTCGCGGCAAATGCGTCTGAAGGTTACGTCCCGAATCGGTGGAATCTCGTCGTTTCCTTTCCGTGCTTTTTGTTGTTGTTTTGTTTCGTTTTGCCTCTCCCGTTTACGTTCTTGTTTTTATTTCCTTTTTCCTCCGAGTGAACACTGCACGTTTCGTTTCGTGTGAAGGGGTTGATCGCGTTTTTCCTCGCAGGGACGACGAAGACGACGACGACGACGACGACGCCGATGTTGCCTTTTTTCTCCGTTGGCCACTATCGTCACCGTGTTGGATTGTGTACCTCGAATCCCTGTGCTAGCTGCTTGCCCATCCGTCCCGCAAGGCACCATAGTTGCGCTGGACAAGTTTTTACTTTTGTGCTCTCGCTTACCCTTTTCCTGCGCTGTTGCGGCGCGCCCAGTTCTCCTGTTGCACAGCTCCAAGCTTCTTAAGGACTTCGTGTGTAGAGCGTATGTGTGTGAGTGGGTGTGTATGTTTTTTTTTCTTTTTATACACCGCCCATACCACTCTTTTGTTCTCTCGTGGGTGCAGAAGCCGTGAAAAACGGCATCCATCATGGTGGCGGGTGGAAAACGCTTGCGGCGTGACAGGAAAGCAAAGTAAGTAGAAGTCGCCCGCTTGCTCGGGGCATGTATGCTGGTTTGCTCGGTTTTTATGAGGATTGTGAGATGGAACTAAAAGTTCTTAGAAATATCATGATTGAAAATATCAACAAAGTCTGTAAATAATACAATAAATTCTTTTTTTTTTAATAATGGATCACACTTGCTTCAAGCACACGGTTTTAGACTGACTCTAGATTTTTTTGATAATTGCTATAAATATGTTCCAGATGCGTTGTAGCTAATCGGAATCCATTGTAGAAGCTATTTATTACTATATAGTAATTTTAGGGCGGTCCCATGGTACAGTCGTCAACTCGAACGAGTCAATAACATGCCTGTAGTGGGTTCAAGCATAGAATGGATCCCTGTTAAGTCTTCAAAGCCTGTATAGGCCGGTATGACTGCGTCGAACGTTACGTCAAATAGAAGTAATTTTCACAAAAACACATTTAAGTAGTTCTGTTTGGAATTCAAAGCAAGATTTTTCTTTTAAATTCTGGACAGCCGAAGTAAATTATAACAATTGCATGAACATATTTTGGTTGACAGGGATAATAAAGAAAATATCAATATTTAAAGATCGATGTGATCAATACCTTAATGGCTGTACGGAGAAGATCGTCGATTAGCGAAGCAGTACTACGGTTCAGTGCATCTACGAGAACAAGAGACAAGCACACATCATCCAAGCCCCGTTTATCAATAAGACCATCGTCCTGTCAGTCCTGGCGGACACTGATCTTTAGAATTGGATGTTGGGATCTTCATTTTTTTAAATAAATAAGGGGACCGTTCTTTCCGAAAAGATAAAAACAAAATACAATAATTTAACAACTACTCAGACCAGAATTTGAATAAAAAAAGGCCGTAATATGAAACATGACCTCGAAAATGTCAACAATATGAATTAAAATATTGTTACAATTTGAGAACTATTGCAATGTTTTGAATTAAATTATTTGTTTTCCTTATTTTTCCTCAAATTTAAAGATTTACTCCAGTATAGTGAATTATTAATTATTTTATTGAATAAAATAAAAAAATGAAAGTAAAATTGTTTGAATATCAAACATAACATTAAGATATCTGGTTTCATTGTTCTTATCTCTATAACTGATGGACAAGAATAAATTAATATATATCAATTGATTGTTTTATCCCATCCGTATTCACTTCCAGTAACTTAACGTTTCGCAGCTTTTAAGCGAAGGTGTGACTGGAGCGTATCATATTTTTGCTGTCCCATTTCTCTTCCTCGCTGGATCCTAAGCCATTCTGCTTCCTTCGTCTTCCAATTTCCCTGCCAGTGTTGCATCTCTTCTTGGCAGCTTTTCGCAGTTGCATCCAGCCAGTGGCCGTGACCATGCCACCAGCGTTTCGATTATGTACGTATTTCCCAAGTGCACCTCAAAATGGCAAAAGGAAATGGATGGCGCAAACGAACGAACGTCGTACATAAGTTGTGCTGGGCGCATTTCGGTGCTTACCGTGCTCGGGGTGCTTTTGTGCCGGGAAATGGAACCCGTTTCTTTGCGCCCTTTTTTGTTTTGCTATAAATTTTCTTCATCCATTTCCAGCGCTGTTGCTGGTGGGAAGGCTGGGGGAAGCGAGTGTGCTACGAGAGTAAGCCCAAGAAGCTGCCAGTAGCGGTGGTGAATCATGATTCAGGCTGGGAAGCTAGCTTTCAATCCGGCAACAACGGCAGATGCGACGTGGTACACGCTGTGCGCCGGAAACCATTTTCCTCCCCCTACCCACGTATTCCGGCGAAGGTTATTTTCCTTTTTTCTTGTGTTCAGTTTTCTTTTTGCCGCGCGGAAGTGCATTTGAAGGAAAACAATTCCGGAGATGCAGACGGAGATGAATATCTTTGGCCCTGCTCGGCTAGCTGGCACGGAGAGCCGAGCAAAAGGGCCAGAGCAGCGGCAGGACGGCAGAAATGGAAATCAAATGCGCAACGAGTTTCTTATCCGGCCAGCAAGCAATAAATATTAGATTGTCTGGAAATTTGACTGTGCACGGTAGTGAGGAAAGATTTCTCCTACAGTCAATTAATTTTTATGATTTTTATGCATCAATTTAGCTCATGGTTGTCTCGTCATGCGGTTCGTTTTATTTTGTGTCAGTTTCAATTTCCTCGCCATAGAGTCAGTTTGGATAAGCATTTTATTGATAATTAAATGATTTTCACGTGGAATCCGTGGAATGGTTAAATCTACAATAATCAGTATAAAAATGGGCTAGTTCATTGCTATTTTGCAACCATTCATTTAACGGGTAAGAAAAAACAACAAAACAATAATTATTTGGCATTTAGAACGCTTAATAGATGAAATTTTTTTTAACGAAATCAGATTCACGTACTAATAGTGGGCTAAAATCATACCAAAAAAATATTCAGTTTGATAACTAACAATGAGTTCTAGAGCATCTTTATTGATTAATACATACAATTTAAAATCATATCTTTTATAATGTGCCAATCAGTAATTATCAAAATATGCAAATTATTAAAGAATAAATAATAAATAAAGAGAGAAACAAATAAATAAATACATAAATAAATTAATGAATATTTAAAAAAAAAAACAAACAACTAAATAAACTATAAAAATAAAAAATAAAAAAATAAAAAATAAAGATAAAAATAAATATAAAGGTAAATAAATTGAAAAATAAAAAATGAAAAGAATGAATACATACTTAAGTACATAAATCAATAAATAGATATTTAAATTTATTGATTGAGCATGTATTGTAAATGTAGATCGGTTTCTCACAGTTTCTCACAGTTTTGGGAAACGTTAGGATATAGGATATAGGAAGTGAACGTTATATGATGGGAATTGAACTCATTGGCAACCTTTTTGGAAAAGATCTTCGGAAATTTTCTATTAGATTTGTCCAACAAGGCTGCTAATTATTTTCGTAATAAGTTCATTTCCCGTAAGAAAAAGTCAATAAAGTGTCCCACAATTATGCGAACGTCTGAAAACCCCTGTAAATTGCTAAGCGCCTAAAAATATGCAAAATAATAATGAATGTATAGTTTGACACACTGTGGTCGACACATATATTTTTGAAAAATGTATTGAATGTTTCATACAGTTTATCTGACAAGAAATCTCAAGAAATCAAGAAAATCAAGAAATTAATTATATTTTTTTAATTTTGGGACTGTTTAGAGTTTTTAAAGAATCTTTAAGGTTTTACATAAATGTATGTATCCAAATCATTAAATCAAATAAACTTTTAATTCAATCATGAATCGAAAAGTATTTATTTATAGAAAGCGAAATGACAAACAACAGATTTAGCACCTTTCTTCTACTATTTCATTTAACATCTACCCAAAACTATTACCAGTATAGAAGCCACCAGAACTGTACGGTAACCAACGAAATACCGATGTTGATTAAAAGCTTGCTTCATGTACCACCACCAACAGTATCATTGCTAGATCGGCATCAATTTCGCCTCTGCATTCCATAAATATTTTCATGTTTAGGTTAATCTGCTCTTGCATCAGTGGTGGAGGGTCAGAACGTACGTAGAGATCGTGTGCAAACATTTACCCAATAAGGGGAGGCATCAGGCTGGTGATGTTGGTCATGGCTGAAGATGGCTTCGGTTGCACCAAAAGTGGAAAGAAAAATAACAAAAACGGAGAGAAAAGGTAATGCTGGGCCGCGAATGTGGGCGAGCTTTAGTTGTTGTTGCTGTTGTTTGTTTATTTGTTTGTTTGTTTGTTAGCAAGTTCTAGTTACGGGTGCATGTGCACTAGTATGGCCGAACTCGGCAGCACTGTCGGTGCAGGGATATCGTCTACGACAATGGCGCTTGGAGCAAAATGTCTGCCACGATAAGGACGAAGTTTGCAAAGGACACGATGTTGTGTATCGAAACCGTGGGTGTGTCTGTGTGTGTATGAATGCAACGAGTGAATGGTGTAGGTTAAAATGGTAGCATCAGCATGTTGCCGTACCGGTTTCATCCGAAAAACTCGGCGAACGATGGCGATGCACCAGTGTTGGTGTGTTCGTACGATTCCGTTCGTACAAGCTGGGTGGGTGAAGTGACGGAGAAAATGAGAAAATCGTACATGATATTCTGGACGGGTAGAAGTGAAGGTGTAGGGTGAAGGAGTATGGGTGTGTGTGTGTGTGTGTTTTATGTCTCTCGGAAAGTGGGTCAGCTTAAACGTTATGCTTAAAGCTTTCAACATGACAGAAGCTGTCGACGCGCTTCGAGCAGACGCCTGTCCTCTGGCAGGGAGATAAATATGAAAAAAGGAAACAAAATAAAAAGAATATGAAAGATACAGTTTTTTTGTTGGTTGGCTCCAAAAATCTTGAAAAAGAAAACAAAGCTAAAAGTCATCAGCAGTGAGGGATTTTTTGTTGGTAGCAAAACTGCACGCTATATACGAACGCAGCTCCAAAAAAGAACTTGTGCAAATTTGTGCAGCAATTGCGTTGCAAATGGTACACGAAAAAGGAAAAAAAAAGAAAAAAATCATAAATGGTTCAAAACCAAGTAGAACGCCGGTGCTGCACACCCCGGGAATGAATTTTCACTTATTATGACTTCAGAAACCTGAACTCGAACCTCCCGGAATCACCGGGTTTGTACCTGGTGCAGCATTCCAGCGCTGCCTGGGATGAAAGTGTTTTCCATCTTCGTTTTTTGTTGCGTTTTGGCGCTGCTGCTCGTTCTTTTCGAGCTGTGTTGCTGTGCCTGTGTGTGTGTGTGTGTGTGTGTGTGTGTGTGTGTGTGTGTGTGTGTGTGTGTGTGTGTGTGTGTGTGTGTGTGTGTTTCTGTGAGGATTCGCTCCGGCGGAATTCTGTGTGCAATTGTGTCGGAAGCAAAGATTTGAAAATTTTATAAGTCTTAACTAGCTTGCACCTTTTTCCATGCTCCCTGGAGGGAAAGGAAGTGTAGTGCTACGGTTCTCCCCATTCTCCGGTGGGAATTTTGAGGTGCAAAATGCTACTAGGTGCATCATGAAACGTACAACGATGGTGCTTTGAAGCATACACTTGTAGCGAAGCGATATAGTGATCCAGGTTTGCCATGAAGCGCTACAAATAATCTCGAGCATGGTGTGCATGGCAGGGAATAGAAGCTGGAACGTCAGGAAGAAGCTGCGGATGGAGTAAAAGAACCACACACACACATCCACACATAAAATGTATGATACACTCTAGGGCACACTGTTTGGGACCGGGTGTGTGTGTGTGTGGAGGGGGGGGGGATGTATGAAACCTCCTGCTTCTTACATCGCTCGAAAACCACCGTCTCGGAAGATGTTTGATCGGAGTTTCTGCAGGAATTAATTAGTGAAAAAGTTTAATTGCACCCTGCTCGTGCAGTAACTGGCAGCAGTTTTCCCTCGCCGGCTGTATTGCCGGAGCCGGGATGTATCTGTGTGTGTGCTTATGTTGGGAGACTTTCTTTACGGTACGACCCGTCTTCTATGGGAATTCTTCCATCTCAAATGGGGTGGCTTCTGGAGGAAGAAAGAGGAGTGGCATGTGAAATGTGTCCTTTGGAGAACGCCCAACTCCCTCGGTCGGGGGAGACTCTTCATGGCGAGAATGGAGAGAAAAAAAACTGTGTGTGTGAAACGTTGCTAAAAGCGTCTGTTTTGGCTCTCCTGGTACACAACCGTACCGAGCTTGGTGGGGTATTGAGGCCACACCGGGACCAAAACCCAAGACGCTTCTGTCTGACGTTGCCATTTGTCGCAAAGCATTCTTTTTTCTTTTCGCTTAGCAAGAAAGGGGCCGAGGAAAGTGTGCTGCATTCTTACTGTATCGGGGTCGGTGGGGGCTCTCGCCGGGCTTCGAAAGAAAACTTTCAATTTATAAAGATTTGCCTCTCGTCGGAACGGCTCATTCGGTTCGGTTTTGGAAGCTTGGGAGCTCATCTTACGATTGAATTTTCATTTCCAATTTGTTTAATGGAAAAACGCAAACCATGCTAGGGATTGGTCGGAGGTTGGGCTGGGAAATGGGGAAAGCTGGCTCGGAACGGAATCGGTTGGTTGGTTTTGGTAGTGTTTATTTATAAATTTTCACTCCAAAAAACGAGTGGTTGACGGCTAGGAGGGGGGACGAAGGTTGCTGGTACACCCGTTTGCAAAGCGGAGTAAACCCGCGAAGTAACGAATATTTACGGTTGCTGGTGTTGTTAATGGCTTTGTTTAAGTTTGCCGCCCGCTAACGGTAAGGGTCGCAAATTCTGAAGAACCATGGTGGATTTTTTGTTTCTGGTGGGCTGAAGGGGCACAGTTTTCTTTGGACGAAGAACTGTGCTCCGCTCGGGTGATTTTCGTTATCAGAACGGCGTGCGCGGTATCGCTGTTGGGTTCCGCAGCAAAGCCGAGCGGCTTTGATGGTGTCGTTGTTTATTGGAGACATCAAAGGTGCTTTTTGAAAGAAGATATGCGAGTGCCGCGTCTACGGTGATTATGGCATTAATTGAGTGGATCCTAATGTGCGCATTGAGTTGCAAACTGGTTACTTTTTTTTCTTGAGAAGAAAGAATTACAAGCTTTTTTACGCAAGTAAGGGTGGGGATAGCGTTTATCGTAGATCAAAAATGAAATCCAAATAGACTACGGGTAAAATTGTCCTTACATGAATAAATGAATAAAAAAAAAGGAAATCGAGAACTGGCATACGGCCTAGACGTTCAACAAAAAAAATTGAAGGATCTTAAAAAGTCGAAAAATACAAAAACAAGATTGCTTACCCTCGGCCTCCTACACTGTGAATAAACTGAACCGGAATTTCTCAAACTTTTGTTTACGAATCATTATGTAAAATAGATAATAATGTATAGAGCAGTTTGCCATTCGGATATATGGAATATAAGTATAATAATTCCAAAATGTGAACGCATTTCACAAAAAAATATTACAATTTTAATCAAATTATAATGATAACATTCTACACAGTAAACAAAAGACCGTTCACATTCTGAGATCTAGTTCAAGACATAACAGTTTCGTACAAGTGGAGCGTCACAATAATGTTTACGCATCAAATAAACCAATATCTGCCAAGGCATTCAGTTTCATTTGATACAACTCAAATTTTGATTTTAACTTTCCATCTAATAGTCTCAATGAGGTCCTTCGTTTTTCGATTGTATGAGCATCTACTAGCGTTACTTTAACATATAAGATAATGTTGTATTTTACATCTATCTCTTGCTGAGCCGAACGCCACGGAAAAGAATATACAAACAAATAAACAAATAAATATTCAAAAATGTGTACGACATGTAGGTTAGTGGAGACGAAAACCATAACGTAAGTTGCGACAAGGAGCATAAAATGTACACGAGACAGAAGGGAAGGAGCATCAATCTAAGGCTTGATCTACCGAGAGATGATGCTTCAATTCAGCTATACCTAATAGAGCGCATACCTCAAATGATACAGGTTGGCATGCTATAAAATGAACATATACTGTGTAAAAGATTACAACATTTAATAACAGCACTCTGAATAATATGCCAATAAGGTATAATACATTAAACCAATTTATCAAATATACGCGTAAAATTGAGCCTTTTGAAGATTGTTATACAAAATAAAATACCAGCATATCAACGCGTTTGTTTTTTCGTTCATAATTTGTTAACAAAATATATCACTGTATATTGTACACCTGGAAACTTATTTGGAATTGATTTGGAGATTTAGTTCCACTTTCACATGTTCAGCTTACTTACGACACATCGCATGCAACGTGTGCGAGCGCACGAAAATCGATGCCCTAAATAACGGAACAAAGAAGTAAGTGATAAAGTTAGATGAAGCACTAACTTGCCGATGCAGTTATAATGATGACGCAGCTCCAAACACGAATCTATCCATATTCATATTCTTCGACGGTGGTAACGGAGAGGGGGTTCCTCTTTTTTGTTCCCATCATTATCGTCTGCTGTCGGGACGGTTTTGCTTCGTGCGCTTCCCGAAACCGGTCCGCCAAAGTCTTCTCGCCCGTTCCAAGGGCAAGGGGTTTCAATGTCGATTCGGTCGAACTTGACGTTGATGAAGAGTGGAATTGAGCACGGAACCGGATGAGGCGCTTTTTCCTTCACGATCTAAGATTGCGCTTTACTCAGCTTTACCGCCTTTCCCGATTGCCCTCACAGCCACCGACGCTCGCGCCCTTGCTAGGAAAATGGTACAAAGCTATCACGTAAAGCACGCTTTCCGCCAGCGTGTGCGCCCCCGTATGCGCTGCAACCTGATTTCACAAGGACATCATTTGTAAAATTTTAGGTTACGTTAGGGAGTCGAAGAGATGCTACAACTGCGCTTTAGTTTTCCTGCTGATTGCTTTTCATCCAACTTCCCCACCGAGCTGTGTCTGTGCGCTATACCGAGTGCTTCCCCCTAACCTACCGCTAACCAAGTAACGGAGGGATATTATTGTTTAAAATTTAATCAGCTCGCCTTCAACCCCGTACCGATCATGCACCGGTGGAGGTAGTGGCAGTGCGGCGCATGGAGGGCCGAATGACGTCGAGGGTGTCCGCAATGGCGGGCGCAGCTGCATCGCCGATGGAGACGCCCGGTTGCTGGTGCTGCACCTTGAATTTAGCACACATTTCGTCAAGGGCAAAGCGAACATTTTCCCAAGGACGTCCGCTCGAAGTGTGGTCGGCGGGTTGTCCTTGCCACTGCCAGCCAACCTTCACAGCAAACTGCACCGAACAGGGCTGCAGGCAAGCGGACCGTGTGGGTGGTAGTAAATATGCTGCTATTTATGTTGGTTCCTTCGCGCGATTCGCCGCATTCGCCAAAGGGGAAGGAAACTTCCACACACCCGGCCGGCAGCCGGCGCTTATGTTGCCCTAATTTTTCCTATATTTTACATCGTACCACCACTACACCGGCAATTCGGGATGCGCCGGGAGCCAGCTGGGTTGCAGATTGGTGTAGCCGGCGCGATGGCGCATCAGACGATGCACATTGAGTGTTCTTTATTCGAACGGGCACTCAGTTAACTCTATGTAGAACCATCAAACGAACGGACGCAGAGCGAGAGGAGATAGAGAAATAAATGAAATGTAGTGTACGAAAACGAGAACAAACAAGAGACGAGCGAGAGCGAAACACAGCCAAGCTTTGGAAAATTATTGCAATACGCTAACCGGGAGCATCGGTGGGGAAATATTTCACCACGTTTCCATAGTTTGGTGCTGCGAAGACGTGCAAGCGGGCGTACGAGAATAGCTGTAGAGAAACAATAAAATTTAATAGTGAATAGATAACCTAGAGCACATTTGGTCTCAGGTTATTTTTGTGGCCACCCTAAGCTAATGATATTAGAGGAAAAAAAAAGAAGAAAGAGAGAAAGAGAGAGGCATGTTGTATTCATTTTATTATTAATATTTCTTTTTGTTGTTTCATTTCCTGTCCACTTCACTGTCCACGCCGGTATCGTTATCGGTGGCCAAGTGTTTTGCTTTGTTTAGTTGTGCTTGATGCTTGATAGAAACAGCCATGTCTAGAGTGATTGAAAGAGCGAGGGGAATGTGGTGAGAAAGCACTAACAGGGGTTTATATCTACAAAGACGGGGACGGGAAAAATACGAGCAACACAAAACTGAATTGAATAAATATATACACGAAAATGGCTGTTAAGGATAGAATGAATGAAGTTTTGCTTGGATTTCCAGCTTCAGCAGCTGGATCCTTTACAACCCTTACACTGGCAGCATGGAAGCACGGGCGAAGAAGAACGAGCCAGCGCGGGTGCAGCGTGGGTAGTAAATATAATATGTATGTATACACAGCAGCGAGAAAATCATAGATTCTGCAAGATGTCGGTGCAACCCGGTGGTGCAAAACCCGTCGTCTGCGTCGCTTTTTTGTCAGGTTGCGCCCAGTTGCCTATAAAGGGTTGAACGAAAAGTTGCGTATGTAAGGCTTTGATAAATACCACCAGATACTTAATACTTTAAACCCAGTATATTGACTACACAGGTAGTGTGATGGCATGAAAGCAATGAAATTGACAATATTTCTTATCTTTATTTTATCGTCAATATTTCGATTTATTTTCATTCTTTCATATTCATTCTTCACATAATTGTTTAGAAACAGATACAAAGCTGGAAAGCAAGTTAAAGTTATCATTTGATTTCATTTGTTACAGTGAAATGTCTTGTTTTGTTTTGATGTATCCATTTTCTTTTGAACTGTTATTTTTGTTTAAGATCGAGATACACTGGAGTGTAACGAATTGAACATTTTTTCAATAATCTTAGTATATATTTTTGTTTTCAGTTAGCTTAAATAAATAACAATTGAATTGACTCTTCCAAAAATAAAAAAAATAATTCATGTAGTCCAAACCAAATTTAATTTTGATAGAGAGTTTCCCTTTTACAGGGAATATAGATACAAGTTTCTCATTTAGACACAGTTTTGTTTGCCATTTTTTGGTTGTTACCCAGATTTTTTTGGTTTAATTGTATTGACCTTCAATGTGACCATCCCAAAAACTCGAACGAACAAACCACAAACCTTTGGGAAAGGATGAATAAATTGTGAAACGAGTCCAAAAAAAACGGGAACCATCCAATTAATTGAGGGAAATCATGTAATCGACCTTTTAGAATTTTTAGAGGAATATCAGAGACCAATATCGAGGATTTGTTTACTGTTGTACACAAATTGAGATGTTGCAGATGGGCTGTTTTATTTTGAATTAATATGTTACATTACAACGTGTGTAGAGCCATAGAAATCACATACAATTAGAGCCCTTACACTTATTTTGCATCGCTATGTACACAGAAAACTTTTTTTACTGAACTTCAGTAAAATTTTACTGATTTTTTTTTTAGCTGAAGATTCAGTAATCTTTTCAGTAATAATATTGTTTACTGAATCATTCAGTAATGGTCGGTTCTCACCAAAATAACAGCGCGTTTACTGAAATCACAGTAAAGCCATTCTCATATTACTGTTTTTCAGTAATTGATAGCGATAAAAATGTGATGAAATATTTCATTTAATTTGAGCACTGGCGCAGAAATTGCCAGTCACTCAGTTCATATTTGGGGTGTTCTGCACCACTGGTGGACAAACGCTGCGCTCCTGGCGGCGTTTCCGAACTCACCTCTTTCGAGCGTCACACTGTGGTAATATTAAGTTAGTGTAGGTAGGTAGCGATGTAATCGTTAAGTAGTATAGGACACGAAGGATAGGACACGAATAGGAGCGATCGGATGCGCCGATCGTGATCCTCGAGCTTGCGGGCGATCGGATGCGCCGATCGTCGCTCTCTTATCTTTCGACCGCCGACCAATAAGGATCAACGTTTTTTCTCATCGTATTTATCACGTACAATAAAGTTTTTAATTGTACCGCGCAAGCCCTACATATTCATACAACTTTTATGTTGTTTGATACAGTTTTTATACCGTATTTTGCCGCAACAAGTTTTGCTGGTTCAGTAAGCGCTCATGGACACCACGAAATTTCAGCAAGCACAGTGAATTGAAGCCATTATTTTACACACTAACACGGCTGCCAACTCTTTTAAGTTAACCTCGCAAGCTGATATGTCATCTGAATTTTTGTCGGGGTGCCTGTAAGCGCCTACCAAATCTTTTTTTTTTGTACATCACGAGCACGAGCAGCGTTGTTTTGTTTTGATGTTCTGACTGACAGGTCGATTTGACAGAATTAATTGCTGCATTTTCAGTTATTTGTTCTACTGACATTCAGTGAAACGACTAATTTGATACTGATTTTACTGATTTTCAGTAAAATATGTATTCCTGAAATGCATTCAGTAAATTGTTTTACTGAAAATCAGCAAAAACATGACATTTATGCTGCAAATCAGTAAAATATTGTACTTCTGAGCTGTTTTAGTAAATAACCTTAAGTAAAAAAAGTTTTCTGTGTAGCATTGCATTGTGTATAGAGGTATCGAAAACACAAAACTTATCTTTTGTTTTGTCCTTTCATTATTTTTTCATATCAGAACTCAAGATAAACATTAGAGTTGGCTGACTTTTTTAATCATCCAGGAATTATTTTGTTTTTTTTTTCAAAAAGTTTTTTTGTTACCTAAAATTTTACAGATAAAAAAACAAAAACAAAATTTTCACTATTAGCAGTTTGATTCAGATCAATTTTGTTATTCTTTTCGTGCATCTAGTACAAGCGAATGCAAGGACATCACATGAGCCTCGTATTCTTTTGGTATTTTCTGTGCAATATTAGTTTTTTTTGTATATCAGGCTTAAGAGTTCCATTATTATGAATTTTTATCAAAATTTTAATAACCAATGAGATTAATTGTTTCCTTAGTTGATAATTTTTTTTCCGTATTCTTTTCCTTGGCAGCTTGCTCTATTTAAATTGTTTACTAATAATATCAAAGGTTATTAATTTTTTAATACATGTAAAAATTTCATTGATATATACTTTCCAACACACCCTCCCACATTTTCACGCTGTATCTTTGGCGATGGTAGCGTCAAGCAAAACTTCAGCCCACGTCAACCAAGGGAAGAAAACCCAAAAACCATCTTGGTGCAGTGCAGCCAAGCGCAACCATGTTGGAGAAGGTCCTGGTTTTTTAACGTCCAAATACATAGCCGGTGTGCTTCGGTACGCTCGCACCAGTCTGTTGCATTTCGTTTGCCTTCGCTGCTTCACAAACACACACACAGAGACGGATACACAAGAAAACGATACCACTGCGCTGGTGGAACGCTTCCTCACCCACCCCATACCCCATACGTTCACCGGCGAATGTAAGGTTTTTTTTATGTACGAGAAAGCTTCCACATAATCGTCGTCCGACCCGACCTTAATCTGACTTCATCGGTTTTCGGTTGGGTTCAGTGGTTCGAGATGGTTCGGATCGGGCTGGGGGAGAGCTTCGGGTGGGTTCTTTGTCTGTGTGCATTCCGTCGGAATTGAGCGTAAGGTGGGGAATGGTAAGGTGAATCCTGTTATGTATCCTAGATTTGGGTTTTCGTTTCGCGTCTTTCTCATTCTCACCGTCACTCATTTTGCCCTCACCGTTGTTTACTTGTGCAAAAACAAAAGGCCAGACATTTACGTATACTCTCCTCCTACCCGGCGACTTCCCTTGTTCGTGACAAAATGGAAAGAATCAAGGAAGCTTCTTGTTGGTATTAGCTGTCGATTGGGAACGCGCTTTTAGAGAGTGACTAAGTACAGGTCTACAGGGAAGGAACAGAGAAGAGGAAAAGGAATGGCCGATTTTAGCCTTAACCATGTCCATGAATTTGAAATATTTCGATCGGTATCCAATTGGGCCAAGGTTTTTCCCAGTCTCATTCATTGTTTCGTGACAAGTCGCGTGACGTCGCGAGCGAGCAGAGCGAGAAAAATGCTGCCCTGCGTTAGCCGATTCTCACTGTTTGGCTTCATCTTGTTCTTTGGTCCGGCAAAACCGTCGACACGACACATTTCCTGACATTAGACATTTCCCCAGGGGTGTGAAGAAGTACTCAATTCCAGTGTCCCCATTTACGTTGGATAAGTAGCGCAGGGGGAAGCGTTATGCGTCATTCACGGTTATGAAATGTGTGTTTGCTTCCGACTGTCCCACCATATGGGCGCTCGATATGTTTGGAAATGTCTGGCTTAGCGCTATCATTGTTTGTGTTTTGTGAGTCGGGCCACCCGTAAAAAGTGCACATGTGTGTACGGTCACGTTAATAATTGTATTTGTCGGCTATAGCAGGGCATAGGCGGTGTGTGATCGAGTAATGCGAGGAGGAAGATAACACCCTTGCCACCAAACCATCTCGGTCGGGACGTTTTTCTCGTTCAACTTTTTGTAAGTGCAGTCGCAACGTTTAGTTTCCGCAATGTTACCGGCTTCTCAAGGGAACAGATGTTGGCGCGTTGCATGCTCACATACTTTAGCTTTCATGTTTCATGCTGCTTACAGCTGAAGGCCACCGCCCAAGTGCAAAAGAAATATTTATATGTGCTCAGGAAAAAATAGTTGCCCGTCTCGGTACCACTTTTCCTTCCCTCCCTGCGCAAGGCATCCCACAGCACCGGGGGAGTGTATGAGCGTACCGTGCGTGGTGGCCGTTGATGGTGTACGGGCTCCGTTTTTGCCCGATACCCGGTTGACTTCAAGGTGCTTCCTGCTACGTGCAGGATCCGTGATGGTGGGTAATTAATGGAACGCGAAGGACAGTTTGATGCTTTGGCGCGTTTCGCGTCACAGCAAGGGGTAGCGGGACGTCTAACGGGAAAGCTGTTGAAAATGCAGCCAAGAAAGTTGCGTTCAAGGGTAAAACGGGACGGGTGAGTAGTGAAGGTGGTATGTTTTTTAAATACACTTAGCGAGGATTGTAATGGTTGTCCGATGAATCAACAACTCTAATCGGTTGTGATGGTTCGTTACGCGAAATGGTGGTAAAAAGAGTTGCAAAAGTCATCGGAAACACAGAAAGAAGTTGAACATTGGTTTGTGTGTACGGGGAAGGGATTTAATGGAAAATATTTTATGATGTATATTGAAGTCTTCTTAGAAACGAATTTCATTTGGGGAAAAAGCATCATGGTGTGCATGACGAAGAAGTTCTGTTGGGAGCTGTTTATACGATTGAATTATGAGTTTTTTGATGAAGTGCAAAGAACATAATTAGATAAACAGTGTAGACAAGATTGAACAGTACGGAACGATGTATTATTATATGTTCATTGCATGTTGCAAAGCACGAGACGATTTTCTAATTGTGGGCCCTTTTCCTTTTTTAAGTTCGTAGCCTGAAATATCAGGGTTTCAGTTGTTTGCATTGTATAGCAGTTTTTGAGCAGCTTTCAAAGTGGGCATAATACACAGGTGGGCTTATCCCAAAGTGTTTGTATTTAGAAGGTTGATTTTTATCGTTTCTGTTTCTGAATGAAGATTTTAAGAATGTTTTGTGTATTCGTCAAGCTACCAGAAAGCCTATTTGAGTAAAAGTTTTCACCCGTCCTGCCAAAAAGTAACGTTCAAATTTGGCTATAAAAAACATGATATGAGACCACCTGGACTATATACAGTACTCTTTGATTAAAGATTCCACCACCAGATCTCTTTAAGGCATTGGTCTAATCTTATTGCGCAAATGTATGGATTTAACAGCTAGCAAGTTTGTTGCGGACAAAATTTAAACCAATTTGATTTTTGTCTTGCAACATTTTCTATTTACCGTGGTAATAGTTACGGGGCGTATGAAATAACACAGCAGCAGTATGCGTTTGGTTGACATCTGCTTAATTTGGATTTTTGGCATTTTTAGTATAATTTTTTATGTTTATATTATTATTTCAACGCTTTATTTAGCAAGTGTATGTAAAAGAATAAAGTCGATGCTTCTAATTGCTAGGCAGAAAATCGCAGGCTAGTTTTGTGTGTGGTTTTGTATGTAGTGTTAAAATTAACCAGAGTTGTTAAAAACTGTTAGAATTTGGCATCGCTAACGCATTGAGTTAATTTGTTAATTTTAACGACTGGCCTATGTCGTCGTTAAACAAAGGATCATCAAGAGCGTATGAGATACAAATTAACAGTCGTTTAATTATACTGCTCGATTTTTTTTTTCTTATTTGTGCCTTTATGCGATATCGAGCAGTTGTTAATTCTTTTATCGATCGCTTGTATTAACAGGAATGAACAACAAAATAACTTGGTTAAACCAAAATGAACATTAAACGACTGTTAAAATGTGTTCATTTATTGATGTCAGTCGCCAACTGTCAAACTCTATATAAAAAAGCTGGCTAGTATCGTGAAAGATCCCTTTAGCAGTTTATGTATCAAATCAGTACAACTTGCTCTAGTCAATTGTCAAATGCAAAATTAATTGCATTTTTTCAATTTTTTAAATCACTTAAACGCCAGACATATCCAGATTTTCTGCATGAACCGTATTAAATGGATGGTTTAGTACAGTGGTCTCCTACTTGTGGTCCGTGGCGTTAACAGACGTGATCTGCGAAAGAATTTATTTTTGAAAAAGAATAGCTTGTTATTATACATATCGTGCTTTTGTCCCCACCATTAACATTAAATTTTCAACAGGTGTTGAGACGTTATCAACAGGATTATTTCGTTCACTCAAATGTACAATAAATTTTAGATACACAAGCGTTTTTTAAGCAACGTTAGTTTATTGTAGCTAAAAATTCGGTCGCTTGGTTCGGGGATCGGTGAAAGAATGGCTAAAGATCGTAACCTTTGCCACGTTCGGGAATTTTCGTGCTATCGGCCCGATCGTTATCAGCACGACTCCATTTCGATAGTGTCCTCTATCGGGATTGACGGAAAACACCACTGTGCCATAGAATTGACCGTTAATATTTATTTGAATATTTAACAACAGGCATAACTTGAATAAGATTAAAACTTTTATTTATTTATTTATTTATTTATTATTTTAGGTTTACGTTATCTGGAAAATTGCCGCCTACATAACAAATTCAATTTTACAATTAAATTTACAATTAAAAACTAATTTGAACATATCTTTGACACATTAAAGCTTGGAACAAAATACAATTTACCGTACAAATGAAAAATAAATGAGAAAAAAAAATTTAACGAAAAATAAGTGCTTTGCTAACGAGATTGTATCTTAAATAATTTCAGACCTGGTTCATTGTCATATTCAAGTCTGTTTGGTTATTAAGTGAGCTATGAGCATTGGTCATTTGTATAATTTTGTCATTGGTGCAGAAAACTTTGGAACTAAAATCAGTTCAGCAGTCAAAAAAATCTGGGCCTCATCATTCTTTAGGGAGCCATAAAGTTAATCCAAACTAGGAGAGACGGGGCATTAACTAGTCCAGTAATTACCTTATGAAAAAATAAACACTGAGCCGTCTTCCTGCTTTGCCGTAGCGTTTCTAGTCCAAGCAATAAATATCTAACCTTATATGATAGGCATTCCACACTGTTGGCCAATCTTGTCGATAAAACATTATTTTAGTAAATTTCTTTCGGATGAATTCTATTCTATCTATTCTGTTTTGTTGAGTAAGTGACCAAACAATACTCGCAAACTCAACTAAAGGACGGATTAATGCACAATATAGTGATTTTAGACAAAATAAGTCGGTTATTTTTTTTCGAAACATGTTTTTTATCAAACACTTTTAACTAAATTAAAAAAATGTATGCTCTTAATGGATGTGAGGCGCGTATTTTCAAAGCTAAATGGTCCGCGATGCTAAAAAGTTTAGGAAGCACTGGTTTAGTATATAAAAGAACTAAATCTCACCAAAAATAGGAATCTCAGAAAAGCATATATCGCGTATCTCGGGAACAGTCAGGACTACACTAGTAGCCAAATTATTTCTGAGAATCCTATAATAACTCATAATTTTGGATTAATTTGGAGTAGCTTCAATTGTTTAATAGTCTTGAAAAGCTGCTGCTTATTTTATGATTCTTATTCACTGTGGTAAGAACAAGGTAGAATATTCCTTTGTGTACTAAAAAGTTATCATAGAGAAAACTTCACGTGAAGTTCAGTTCACGTGCATTCATAGTACAATCATAGTTCTCTCCTGTACTTTCTATACGTCATCAGTGCTTTTCACCCTCGAAAATATGTTGTTAACCGTGAAAAAAATACCCTGAAACCAAAATCATCTGTTCCCGGAAAATACAATCAACATGTTCGTTGTGTTGGAAAGAAAAAGGCAACTTTCCACCGTCGGAGCAAAACAGTAAATGTATCAAAGTTTTCCAAACAGCAAAACAGCTTCGAAGAATTCTCATTTGTGCATTCCCAACCGTTCGGTCCCTTAATACGTACTCGAAATAAATGTTTCACTCACAAGTCTAGGCGAAGAAAACTTTACCACCGACCAGCGGACGACGGTGAAGGGGAACGCAACCAGAAAGGGGGACGAAAATTATTTCGTCGCACATTTGACTCGCTACAACTGCTGGAATGTGGCGGACTGCCATCGGGAAGGCTGGTGCGGGCACCAGCTGGTGGGAATTGTCACGACGGGGTGTGCCATTCCGTGGGCCACCATTCCGTCCGATTCTCATCGATGTATGGAAGCGGAAGAGCTATGTGCTATGCATGTTATTTCAAATATTTCCAGCCCGCACGTTCCGACCACATCCCTGGAAGAGCCCAGTGTGTGCGTGTGTGTGAGAGAAACTCGGTCGGTCCTGTGTGGTTGTGGAAGGAAGGTTGGAAGGTGAAAATCTCCATCCCATGATTCCGGCGCCAGAGTCGGTAGGATGTTTCGTTCTTCTGTTACTCAGCTGAGCAGCCCCGCTTCCCTTTTCTAATTCACTTTACATGTGCCATTTTTCACCTTCCGGAGCAACCCGACAGGACCCAACGCTCATGACGGGTAACTTTATTTGTTGAATATTATTACGCAAATAGAACTGTGGGAAGCTGATGCACTCGCTGTGATCCGTTGCTGTGGCTCCCGTTACTCAAGGTTACTCGTGACGCTGGCTGGGTGGGCAGAGCATCGTTCTTGACTTTTGGAGAGGGGATAAATTCCAACGCGTTCCTCTGAGTCCATACCAAATTGCCGAATTTGCAGTAGCAGCAAAAGGTTTCTCCGTGCATTTCTTGATCAACTCGATCATGCTCGAAAAGAAATTGCAGCGCAAAATTGTTGCCCAGGAACAATAGTATAACCAACGTAAAATCAGGGGAAATCGCATCCTGTAGCCATGCTTTTTTGTATCGTTGTGTGCAAATGCGTGTGTATGAGGGTTTGATCACATGTAGCCAATAGTATGGTTTAAGGAAAATCCATCATCAACTTTCCCATAGCTCACACGGTCGCTTTGATTAGTGGGAGTTTCCCGAGTTATTCGCCTCTAACAAACACACGCACAAGTTTTCTTCGTCGAATCCATAGTCAACCGATAGTATACCCAAATATTTTCCGGTCGCAAAAGCAACCTCCTGTACAAAAATACACCAAAACCGTAGTGAAGCGCTAGGAAATGGTTCGGTTGCCCGTGCCATCCTGGTCCCGGGTAGCTTAGACCTACGGCATTCGTTAAAGCTCGCTTGTCGAGCTTTCGCAGCGCGCTTTACCGAGCGGCGATACGTACTGGTGAGCGGGCGGCGTGAAAGTATGTCCCTCGACAGGGGCGCACTAGGATGGTCATAAATTTTACGAGGCATTGTTCACGGCACCCAGCCCGACCTACACGCCGTCGAGACGTCCCCGGGAGATGGGGGTTTGTTTGCACGAACAAACTTTTCCTTTGATTAGTTTTACAGAGTGCAACTGCACCGCGTCACCCGTCCATCCCGGTGCAGAAGACGGGCATGAGCAAGGCAGAGCAAACATTTCGTGCAGCGTGAATGATGAGGAAACATGGTGTACACACAGTCAGCAAAACTAGAACAGTTCGGTGAGTGTGTGTGTGTGTGTGTGTGTGTGTGTGTGTGTGTGTGTGTGTGTGTGTGTGTGTGTGGTGTGTGTGTGTGTGTGTGTGTGTGTGTGTGTGTGTGTGTGTGTGTGTGTGTGTGTGTGTGTGTGTGTGTGTGTGTGTGTGTGTGTGGTGTGTGTGTGTGTGTGTGTGTGTGTGTGTGTGTGTGTGTGTGTGTGTGTGTGTGTGTGTGTGTGTGTGTGTGTGTGTGTGTGTGTGTGTGTGTGTGTGTGTGTGTGTGTGTGGTGTGTGTGTGTGTGTGTGTGTGTGTGTGTGTGTGTGTGTGTTTTTAAACATCCTTCCCCAGCTTCGTACGTTTGACTCGCCAACGCAATCATAATGTAATATTTAAATTAACAAATTACAAAACCCGGTGCGGCACAGCAGCGTGGGTGATTGTGTTGTTTTAGTAAAGTTTCCATTTCTGTTGATTTTTTCACGTAAACTTATCGCTGTGCAAGGGACTGTGCTGACTATGTAAACGTCTTGAACGATTCGCTTGTAGTTTACATTTGTCTATTTTTGTTTGGCGAGCTTATGTTTAATTATGTGTCCAAACCGACATGTGAAGTGACTCAACTGAAGTGTGTTGTATGAAATTTTAATATCGTTATGATTCAAATTACGGACAGCCTCAAATCCGGACTTTCGGCATGTTTTTTTAATTGAAATTCTTCTTCATATTCAGTCCCTGACCATATCGCTTTTCAATTTCACATGATTGTCATGATGTACTAGAATGAATTAAAAATGAGTCTGACCCCAAGTACGCCCTGATGCCTCAGTGAATAAATATTTTCTGTCGGTTAGTTCACCACCAGAGGCATTCTTATCAGTTTTGCTTCAAACCGATGCCAGTATTATTTCTTCGTGAATTACTATTAATCGCGTCTACGTGCATTGAACGTTATATCCGAAGTCCTGAGGCTGTCCGAAATTAGAATCAAAACGTCCGTAATGTGAAACATGGGTACCAAACTGTCCGGATTATGAATTAAAATATAATGTTACAATTTAATGATTTTTGACAATGGTTTCAGTAATTGTATTGAAAATCTTTAATTTTTTGTAGCAGGTTTGCTTTAGTTAAAAGAGCCAGACAGAGGTTTGATCGATTAAAACTGAACTGGTTAGAAAATATTAAATGCAATAAACCTAAATAAACAATGCAAAAAAACCCAAACTCGATCCAAGGGGAACGATAGTTGCAGTTGTCTAGATATATTTTTGGGTTGCTTAAATTTATTTCATGGGTATCATGCATACTTATGCGTAAAATATGGCAAAATGTACAATAAACAACCAAGGAAACCACAATTTTGAATCATTTTTGACAATTCTTTGGTACTTTGGTCGTCTGGCATTACAACATGCCTGTCATGGACTTCTAGCCCCGAGTGTCTTTAGACACTCATACGTAGGACTGCTATGTCTATTAAATAAGTCACTGAAAGCCAAGCCCACTAGTGGTACAGGCAGGCCTTGACCGGTACCAGTTGTTGTGCCAAATAAGAAGAAGAAGAAGCTTTTCACAATGTGATTTTACCGGTAACCCATACAAATATATAAATTCGTTTGTTTTTTTAGTTCATTTCGGATTGCATTTCTTTCAACCAAAATCTAATGACTTGCTTAGAAACTTAAAGTCTTCTCCATGTTGTCAATAATGAAACAGAACTCCTGCAAAACACACTTTTTGTTAATTGATAAACTAATCTAACTTAACTCTAATTCATTTATCTGCTCTTTCATGTCTCTTTTCATGGTTGTATGTACCCTGTTTCTGTTGGATAGAGCATGACGCACAAAAATAAAACAATATAAAAAGATGCATTTTCGGAGAGGTGTCAGTATATTCCTTACCTAAAACCAAGGTGAAAGATAAATTGCCAAAAGCAAATACAAATACTGGGGCCCTTCAGGATTCTAGTCAGCTTTTAGTATGGAGTTTGACAGTTGGAGACTGAAATCATGTAAACACTCTATACAAAACCACACATAAAACTAGCCTGGAATTTTCAGTCTAGATTATTCTAGCCTCAAAGCTAGAATTAGATTCGAGTACCTGCTCGAAAAAATGACAGAACACGGTATTGTTTACAATTATTCCAAGGTGCATTAAAGAGATCAGGTGGTGGAATTTAGAACCAAAGTGGAAGTAGTCCAGGGGGTCTCATAGCATTTTTTTATAATCAATTTTGAACATCTCTTTTTGGCAGGACGGGTGAAAGTTGTTGCTCAAACAAGCTTTCTGGAGGCTTGACGAATACACAAAACATTCTTAAAATCTTCATTCAGAGGCAGAAGCGATAAAAAACAGTCTTTTAAATTCATACACCTTGGGATAAGCCCACCTTTATATTATACCCACTTAGATAGCTGCTCCAAAACTACTATACAATGCAAACTGCAGACAGGCTGAAATTTCAGCCAACAAACTTAATTCCCCATTGTTATAATTACAAACAAAATCCCATAAAAATTACTCTAATACTGATTACTTATAGTAAGCATTGCATAGCACGTATAATGTACATGCAGTGGTTGAATATGTTGACTTGCTCATACGTGGACAATTCGTATTTGAAACTCTGGCCGCGTTAAACAAATCGGTTTCGCCAAACAACACTATTTTCATAACTGTAAATTATTTAAGAAACGTTCATTTCACCCATCTTCAAGTTTTGCTCGTCCCATCCTGCACAGCGGTGAGGTACAAGAAAGAATAAAAACCCAAAATGCTATCGAAAAAAAAAAAAAAACATTCGGGAGAGCATTGATCCGACCGCGAGCTCCAGTCGCTAACAAATGGCCATTAAAAAAGCGAACCATCCATGTCGGATACTTACTAACTGCTTCATTTAATTGCTTGTTGCCCGCTTAACAACCCAATATGTTTTTGTCGCTCGTATAATACTTTTCGGGCTCGCTTGCGGCGAAGACGGGTACACACGGCCCACAGTACAGCACACAGCACATGCACACAAGCACGCCCATCCAAATGGATAGAAATTTCCGGACCCCGCGTACAACCGTTATAAAATCGGTAAGAGCAGAGCGTGGGTCTCGAAAGCCATCATAAAATGTGCCACCGCAGGGCAGGAGAAGCTGCAATAAATGTGGTATGACATTCAATTAACCTTGCCGCCTTGTGAATGGACGGTTAAAAGCAGTTCGGTGGCGGGGGGGTTGGCGAATGTGATGGGCCACTGCCAAGTGGCGGAGATAGAGGAACCGATAGACCGGTCCGGCTTCCCACTAACAGGTAACTATGCTGCAGGGCTATAATTTCATATCCTTGTTCAAACGGTCATGAATGTTTGCGACTGCACTTCACGTCCTCACGGCGGGACGCTTCTAGCTAGCTGTGTGCTTTCTCCGTGCTTTTCTTCTGCATTTTCCTTTCCACCGGTAAATAGAAAGGAAATAAAGACAAATATATATAGAGCGAGAGAGTGTGAAAAAGAGCGAGCTAGATATGCAACAAATCGAGCTAGTTAATGTGAAAATCACGTGATTCGACGACGATTTTGCAGCCGTCGCGACCCCGCCGGCTAGCATGAGCGATGATGATTTATCTAATTAGCTCTGAGAGGTGCGATTTTCTTATTAAATTATTAACAATAACATGCTTCCTTTGAATACGCTTCTTGGAGCGACCTTTTCAAAGGCAGCCCATGATGCGGGACGGTAAAAACGAAACAAAACCGATGATGGAAAGCGGATGTGCCACGAAAACCCGGTACAGGGAAGGTACGAGGTATGGTGCATCAGACCAGACCGGGCAATAAAAGAACATAACCGTTTGGCTGCTCCTTTTTCGTGTCCTGGTTTAGCTTGTCGGTTAGACACGTACGACGGTGGGACGGTAAGGAGTACAGCTTTAACCGCTCCTCTACTTTCCTCCGTTCTTCTGGTCTTTCTGCGGGTGAAAACCTCACTTTTCTACCCACACATACACATGATAGTGTGTCTTTCTTTTTGTATCGTTTGTTGAAAATAGTCTCCGCATGGTACCATTTCCTCGCGTGGAAGCGTTAAACCCACGAGTGTACATTTTACAGTGCGGAATGATTAACGAAAAATGCTATAGCCATGCCATAGATGATATTCCCACAATCCGCATTCCGTTAGTTAATAAAAAAGGGCTGCTGAAACATGGCTCCATATCTAAACAGTTGAGAACGTACACGGAACTTACTGCAGCCAGGGTAAATAGTAAGTGAGGTAAGTAAGGATCCTCAAAGTTGCACTCGCCACACACACTCACACACTCACTTAAGGGTTAAGCAGCCATCGGTTGTCATAGGAGCGACATGAATGCATTATAATTATTTATATAAATAATGAAACCCGGTAATCCTTACCCAGCCCCAGCTTGGTTCACCTTTCTCCCACCGGCCTGTCTGGGTTACCGCCAGCTTCGCACGACCCCTGGGTCCACGGTCTGTTTGTCCGTGTCGTATGGTTCGCTCAGCTTCTTGCGCTCTCTGCCTCTGCCTAGTTGCTCTCGGTGCTTCGCATTCCACTGTCGCAGACGGTTGTTCCAGTACAAGCGCACCGACGCGCTTGGCAGCGGAGCCTTGTTTGGAGGACCAGACACTGGCACCTTGGTTGTGGCTGGTCGGAAACCCGCCAGCTCTCCCGCCAGGGTGGTCCGGGCGGACGGAACTCACATTAAAAGCGTCATAATCCGCACCATGTCTGGGCCGGGCGACCGGGGCTGGGAGCCCCCAATGGTATGGATGTTATTTTTCGCTCAGTGTTTATCCTTCGCCCATAACCTACCCCAAAGCAGAAACAGGTAGCAGGGTAGCCGGCGTAAAAGGGATGTTTTTCTTTCCTTTTTTCTGTCTGGCGCTTTCCGGATACCGTCGCTTTCCGTCTTTGTGCTCCACAGCCGTTTGCTCTCTAGAGGGCAAAGCTGATAGGGTGGAAAATTTAACCAACGAGTGCTTCCCTCCAGGGAGGAGCACGATGGGAGGCTTGGGTGCAGTGTTTGTGTGGGTGTAAGATGCGGCTCGCTTGTGTTTGTGTTTGGGCGTTTTGGGCGTTTGTTTTTCTTTTGCTCGCGAACCCGCCGTCACTCGCCGTATCAGCACGCTCTCAGACATGCTTGTTGTTTTAATGCTTTCTCCGAGTCGCGGGTCGTTTGGTGGGCGAGTGCGGCTAATCGATCGACGGATGAGTCTGGAGTCTGGGATGTATGCAAAAGAAAAAAGCATGTGGGAAAAGGGTCGTTTTGCAACCGAACACCACCAGACTGTGACAAGGTGTGGTTGGTTTTTTGGTAATTAATTTTACTAAAATGCATATCGTCGAAGAGAGATTGTTCCGTTAGGTGAATGTTTGTGTCAAAATAAAAGATATGTTTTTATTTATTTACAGTCATATATATACAATCTTTAAAAAGTGATTATGGACATCATGTCTTCTTCTTACATTTCTACTACTTGGCGTCTTACATGCCGGTTTATCCAAGCTTTAGAGACTTATACAGTGCAACGCAACCGGATATTCAGTCTTTGCTACGGAGGGATGTGTCGTTCTAGCTGTGGTTAAGCGTGTTACTAGACGCGAAATGAATTATTGAAATAAGAAAAACTCACTACATTACTGAACAGAAAATAACGAACTGCTTTTGTGGAATGCAAGGCCTATTATAACATCACCCAATTGGTCAAACTGTGCCCACTCACGCAAATTAAAATTACAAAGATATAAACAAAACATTTTTGAAGGCTTTTTGTAGAGTACCTCGGTGGCACAACACAGCTGCATTTCACTGCGAATGTAACATTCCCACAACAGTGAAAATTTTAGCTAGGTTGAAATTAGAATACGTTCTAAAGTATAAAAGTAGCCCACTACAAACACTAAAAGAATTGAACACTTGAAAGGAGTTTCAATTTCAAATATATTTTTCCCCTTAATCAAATTGTTCCCAAATTTTGCACTTCTCAAACAACAGCCAAGATAGTTATTAAGAATATAATTCAATGAGAGAATATAGTTTCGTACTCATAAACGCATAAAATATTAACTATTGTACATAATGAAAGAATTCAATTATATTTGTGAAATAAATAAGATAAAAAATATAAACAAATAAAATTAATTAATGAAATAGTTAATAAATTACGTACTCATATATTAAGTAGAAGCTTTTGATGCAACTTTGATGCATGAAAATATGATGGAAACTTAACATCAAAAAGTGTATTAATACCAGCAAAATTGTTTTTATTTAGCACAGAAAAATAATCAAACAAAAAAGGTGAAGAAGCTTTGAACAAAGCACAAAAAAAATGCAAATAACCTGCGACTAAATTTTAGGAAGTCTAATATTTTGTTGTAGATAATCGATTAGTATGCATGAAAAAGAGTTGACTGTTCTTTAATGTTTACTGAACTTATAATATAAGTGGTAACAACTTAATGATTTACCGGAATATATTTTTCTTCATTTTTAACACTAGGTTTACGGGCGTCTCTTATATATAGCTATCACTACGGACACCCGTATCAAGATTTTTTTTATGATAATAAGTGGTTTTTATAATTGTTTCATTGCTACATTTACTTTTTATGAAAAAAATTACAACTTAACAAAATAAACTGAATGTAATCATCCCACCCGTCAATTTGACGGACGGCGTAGAGATAGGAATTCAATGTATCTGAAATTCTGAATTCTATTCTTCTGAAATTCTGAATGTATCTGAATTCTATGTACATATGTATCTGAAAGCCTATGAAAGTTATAAATATAATACTAATTCTACAAACTTATAATAATAATAATATATTATTGAATTGATGAATTTACTAAAAGTAAAAAATTGAAATTAATCAACAGGTATTTTTCGTATTTCACTTCAAAGTTTAAATTCCGTTTAAATTGAAGGGTTCCGTAAACCTAGTGTTAAATAACTTTAAATATCCTTAAAATCTTAAGCTTCGTGCATATATGAGAAATAAGGTTTAACAACCTGTTTCGAAGATGTTTTTACCTTACGTCTCCTAAAGAGATAATTTTAATAAGGATTTTTTCAAAGTAGTTGTGATATGGCACGCAATCTTACACCATGCATTTTAAATATGCCTCGTTCATTAAAAATTTCTACGAAATGCAAAAGGTTGTCAGCCGCTCTGTTCGATTACATCGGAGAAAAGTATGAACTGCATATATGACCTGTGAGCTGAGCAGGAATATCAGTCTTATCTTGTTATCCATCTCAGTATCAAGACATTACGACAAACAAAACAGTACTTGTATGTCACTCGATTCCGGGCCACTTTTTCAGCTCATCGTGACACATTTGCCGACCGTGTTGACCTTCAGTGTTTTTTTGTTAAGGCTCGGGACCTGCCGCACCATAATTACTTCAATATCAAATTATGCAGATGGAATCATTTTCATGGGCAGCCAGCCTAACGATGACACTCGGTTTCCATTTGCCGTTAATTTCCTTTGAGCGCGAACGTGACCAGGGACAACAAAGAAAAACCCCACAAACAAAACCATATTGATTTCATCATTAATTTATGATGGCTTTTACACCGCTTGGTCGAGTGATTGTGTTGTGCTCATGTTTGTGCACTATGTACTATGCCAACAAAACAAGTGTTCCCATTAATGAGGTAATATGATGTATTGCCAGAAATGACCGTCAGTCCACAACAGCGCCCAGACAAACATTCATAAATCATGCTCGAATCACTGGTACGGTCATAAAACGCAATCTCATCCTACCCGTTCGCTGCTTAGCATTTGATACGAAAGAGCAGGACGATTTTCAATTTGCTAGCAAACAAAGCATCGGTGGAGGACGATTTTTGCCAAAAAAAAAAATGGGTAGATTCGGAAGGGTGGCTGAAATGGCGAGCAGCTAAACATCTAAAATAAATTTAAAAAGACTGCACACTCATGTTGTGATCGTACACTATCACCCTGGTGCTCTTTGTTTGCATGTTTGCAGCTCGACAGAAATCACAGATAAATGTGAAGCTTCGGTTCACGTTGCTCTCGAGGCGATTAGATTGTCCAGTTCACAAAAATGCTAAATTATCCTATGTATTAAGCAGCATAGGTGTGTGTTTGTGTGTGACTGTGTGCGGTTTATGTTGATGTTTGCTGAAGCATAGAAGTTGCCGGTTGGCGCAATTAATCAAAGTTCAAACAGGGGGCAGCCCTTTTGCCGTTTCGCTGTAAATACCGCGGCGGTAACGGTTGAAGGAAAAGTAACATGTAAAAATCAACCAGATACATAGAATTATGCTGTCGTGGCGCGCGATGCCGCAATGGCTGGATTGTGTGAGGAGGAGTGTATTGTAAATTTCCCCACGCCCTAAAAACGCCCAAATGACCTATCCCCCCCTCCTTTGCGGTATCACTTACCACCCGTGAATAGGATGGATGGGTACCTCCTTTTCGGAAGCCAATTAATCACAACAAAAGAGCAACGGTTGGTTCTCTTTTGATTTCCAGCGCCACTGCGGGGCTAAAGTTTCCCCAAAATCACTTACCCTAGCTTAGCGTTTTTCCCGTCATGGCACGGAGTGGTGGGGCGCAGTAACGTAAAATGTACTTGCCGTATCGTGAGCATTATCGTAAATAATCTATTTTCTCGCATTCTTTTCCCGTTGTTGGCTGCTGGTGTTAGCTGCGAGTCCAGTAGGGGTCCAACCAACACCACCGGTCAGCAGTGAGGAAAGGTGGTAAGTCGCGACTTCAATAAGGGAAAAACCGCCACATTTATGGTCGTAATAATATGGTAATTGAAAACCTTAAATACAAAACAACAAAAAAACCCTTGGAAATGAAAAGGAAATAAAAATATCACCGAAAAGAAAGTGGAGCCCTTTCAAGTTGAATCCCATCGGAATCGGAAAAGTCATTCAGCCAAAATCCGGGAAACCGGTGGGCTACCATTTCTTTCGGGGATTTGGTTTTACGGGACCAGAATATGCGTATTCAAATGAAGTGATGCTTGGTTTGTTGGTGCTAACGACTGAGGGGAGGGAAGAGACGAAGGTTTGCCTTCTGGTCGGGTGCTTGGGAAAAGGGCTAAATCATCGAATGTGTGAGGGATGGCAGAAGTCACCGCCGCCGCCGCCGCGATGCTTACGAGCGCTTACGCATGACGGTCAACCGACGCGGGAGTGTACGGTTTGGATTGCGTATGTTAATGTTGCCATAATTAAATGGCTATAAAATGTAATTTGGAAATAATCACACCCGCGGCAAGGGTGTGGGTGTGTGTTGAGAGTGGCTATCGTATGGGGTTTGGTTTGGAGAGTTTTGCAGAAGGGATGATGAATTGATAAGTTTAGAGAAGATCGAGGTTGATTATTTCTCTCATGTATGCAACAGCATTCATTCATCATGAAAACCATAAAAATAAAGAGTATCCTGTTGCGGGTATATAGTCATATCCCCGAAAGTCAGCCACAAGTACTTCTTCTTCTTCTTTGGCACGACAACCGTTGCCGGTCAAGGCCTGTCTGTGCCTATTAGATACAGTGACTTTTTGATTAACCATAGCAGGATAGTCAGTCCTACGTATGGGGACACGGTCCATTCGGGGCTTGAGCCCATGACGGGCAAGCTGGTAAATCGTACGAGTCAACGGCTGTCCCACAAAACCGGCCAAATATTGAAATCAATATTATTATTATTTTTTGAGGGAAATGGAATTATGTGATAGAGTGAATATACCAAGGGGTCAATTTTGTTACAAGTTTTACATAAAAGACTGATCCGGTGGCTTGGATTGTTACAGGTATTCCTAAAATTTTAAATTGTGTCCTTATTTAGGCAAAGTAATAAACGAGCCAAACCAACGTTTGACAAGGCACTACTAGCGACACGCAAGCTGCTCTTTTTGGTTAATTTGAATCATTCACGGTATTATAAATTTGGTTCCTTTCGTGGGACTCTACGGATATTTGTTAAATTTTGGCTCTTTATGTCAGGCTTTCTCTAACCTTTGGGGAGTGCTGCTACGAAAAGCAATTGATTGTATGTCACGAAAAAAAAATACAAAAAGATATAATGAATTGGTAGTTCCAGATATATTAATATTTTAACAGTTAGTGTCTATATAAAACAAAGCAATTTATATTTTATATTTTTTTGTGTTTGTTATTTTATGCTGCTGATCCAGTTGTAATACTCCCAGTAGATCCAGTTGTTTATTTAATAGCCTGTGAGTTAAAAATATCAACTTTGCAAATGTACAATTAACTATTATGAATACTTATCAATCCAATACTATTTAAGTGTTTGAGATAGATCCCTTTACACTTTCCTTCATTCTGCGCCCTTTTTAAATACCGTCCCAATGCTCCGCTCTACCGTGAACCATACTAAAAAAAGTCCCATACCATTTCTCCTAGGTTTCTCCATAAACTGATGTTTTGTTTTCCCAGCACCAGTTCCGACCCGGTTTGTTGTTGTGTTATGTTTTCAATTCGTGGTTTTATTGTTTGATTTATTGGATTGCTAGTGTGTGCGCCCGCAGAAACGCTCCGCTAATAGCGCAGCCGGTCTGTTCTAAGGGCGCCCTTTTGCAGGCGCGTCTTGGCCCAAACGACACAGAGCGCTTCCTGCCCGGCTGCTAAAGTTTACGGCCAACCGAAGCAGAGCTGTCTCTGTGGGTGTCCATTAGCTTGAAAATCCTTTAACCCCTTGCGTACACCTCTTGCCACCGAGCACGTCACTCGCCAGAATCGCTCGTTGATCGATGGTCGTTGATAAGCAATCGTAAAACTGTTGCGCTGTATAAATGTTACGGTAATTTTTTGCTCACATCATGCTCCTCGTGTAGTGTATAATGTTGCGCCACTTCCGTTTGCTTTCTGGCACTATTTCCTTGTTTTTATGCTCGCTGGGGTTATATTTTGTCGTACTTGAAACCATTGGCCGATGGGTGGCGGGGGACGAAGACAGATCCGATGGCGGGACGAAGGTGCTAGAATCGACCCTGATCGGGAATCCATAAAGGGCCACTCCGTGACACAAAAAGGGCCCTTGGTGAGCCCGGGAGCGCAAAAAAAGGGAACGCCACGAACCGAGCCGTCCTATCGGCTTCTTATCGCTCTTTTATTGGGAGATGGCTGTTTCCTTGCCGCACGCTTCGTTTCGTTTGCTGCCTCTGTTTTGATCTGGAAAAGTGCAGCAGGACAATAAAAAGGAAAAGCCACCATAAAATGCTTTGTTTTCTACTGGCAGTTTGAGTGGAACCAGGGTGCAAGGTGAAATAAAACGGGGAATAAAAGTGAAGCCAATAACGGTTGCGGCCTGAGAAGCGTAGATACGTTTTTACGCTGGACAGAAAAGTGGTTTCCTGTCATAAATCGGTTGTAATAAGTATTTGCGCGTTTGGGTAAATTGGATATGGATTACATTTTCCAACCACTAGGTACCGTGGGAGGAGGGCCGCTTTGTGTACGGTATGCACGTGTTTTGAGCGTTATTAGGCGTGAAGTCCATCCTGTGGTCTCCTGAGCCGACGTGCGGTGTGAATCGGGGTGTGCCAGCTGTGTTCTGCTAAGCCAGGTGCAAAACCAGTCTACCCAGGTGATGCAAGTGTGATCTTGGGTAACCGACAATTGACATTTGGCATGAGCAACGCTGAGATAGAATACTCAGTACCTTAAGACTCTTTCTATCGTAGATTTCGTGTGATACATCTTAAAGGCTATACTTTCAAGCGATGGTGTATGAATCATAGTAAATGATCGTTTGTTTGAAGTAGTATTACGCAAATGGATAATTATTTTATTATTGGGTAGATTTGAGTTGAACAAAAAAGGATAAATAATATTTGCGATGACAGTATATCACTCCACAAGTTTTTACTTTTTTTTTTCTTTAAACAGTACAGTAGGTGACCGATAACTGGATGTGTTTTAACTGGAGTGCTTTTTAACTGGAGGTTCGCTAACTGGAGTGATTCTCAGTTAACGAACACTTAAACGTCAAAACATGAAACATCCGGAATTTCATGAAGAGAAATTTGTCGCAAATGTGCATTTTTCAAACAAATTTAGGGTCTTTTGCCTACGTTTGCTATTAATTTATGTTATTACACGAATTACTTTACTTTATATCAACATAAATGAAAAAAAAGTTTGGTATGTTTATTCCACCCAACGCCAATCAAAACAATCAATCCATAGAAACGTCACTCCAGTTAGCGAACATTGTTCGTTAACTGGAGCTTGTTTACCTCTCAGTTAGCGCTCACCTACTGTATTACGGTTTTATTGTTAGCATCTAGAATTACGACTTTCTATGAATTTTGTTTGTGTCGAATTTTGACATATGGTTATTTTAAAGTTAAACAAGGCTCAGAAACTTTTTAGATGGTTTTTATAATTGGCTATTTTCAGTACCCCTAGCCAGTATAAGTTTTTTTTTTAAATATTTCTTTAATTCAATATATATTTTTTAGTTTATAAAGTAACTCAAACAATATAACATTGTTTTTTTTAAATGACATGCTTGCAATTAGAATTTTCCATAAATTTAGTATCGGAAAACATTTTTCAATCTATAAGGATAAAGATAATTCATTTTATAATATTAAAGAATCAATAAAGATTAAATACTGAAGACTTTGATTCGAATAATGATAAAATTTGCATCATCATGAACCTATATAGCCTACATAAAACCTATCTCAATAACTCTTTAAAACGTGAGCCTTTTTCAATTAACTAAACTATGAATACCGAGTGTATTAACATATTTAGTATTTTTTTATCTTTAATTTTATGTTAAATAGTTGTACCACACGATATAAATCAAATACAAACACATGATACACATGTTTTAAATCAAACACATGATATAAATGAATTAAAAGTTCTTATATTTTTGAATATTTTACGTGATTTTTTTTGTGATAACGTGATTAATTTACTTTTATAAAATTACTACAGCTGTTGGTCAGTGATCTTCCATATTCCTGTGGCAAGCGTTATAAGTCTTCATGGCAAAAACAAACAAGATGAAGAAACACATAAAAGATAATAAAATTATCTATTCATTAAACAGATTATGATACATAAACTTTTTTCATGGGATATACTACAAAATTCTATAACATATTATCCACTGCAAACAAATTCATGATTTGTGTATTGACTTTCGGACCTTGCTGCTTTGCTTAAGTTACTTTGGCAATGATAAAGTTTCGAGCAACTGCACACCACACCACCAAATGTGTGATTGATTACCATCGTAACTATGTACGAGAGCGCATGCTCTTGGGAAACAGTTCTGCAATCTCGAACACCCCCGATGCCTTCCATTAAATGCATCGATGGGAAATTTGTCAACCCGTCCGTCGTAAGCATCCGGGCACGAGCGTACGGGTCAGAACGGTAACCATAGCTGAAGAATTCATCATCGGAATGTAACCCGTGCAGCGAAATACCTTCGAGCAAGATCGTAAACAGACTAACAGGCTGGAGGCTACATTCCTGCCGCAGCTGCATGTGCCCGTGACAATGATTACGGCCACCGGAAATGGTAGTTTCGGGTGCACTGCGTGCACCTACGGCTGCCTGCTGAGGTTAATCATTCGAACGCACTTGACGATAGGGGCGGAAAACAATCAAGCCTCTCGATAAAGCATGGTTGACGTTGAAGAATTTCAATCATCTTTCTTCGAAAATTGGCCGGGTTGAGTTGAAGGACAGATACTGGCATAGTTGTACGATTAGTTGATTCAGCACGATGGGCAATTGCATACTGGAAGGCAAAGGACACAGTTTCCAGAACGGGATGCGGACTTTGGTGAGTTATTGACTGAACTCTTTTTACAACAAATATTTCGGTTTGAATACAGTACCTGTTCAACATATAGAAAAAAAGGAAGAAAAAGGTCACACATAACATAATTTCTGTAGACATCGGATGGGTGAAAGTCAGATCTTATTCAAGCTTGCCACAATTTCTTTTAGAACAAACAGAACACAACATGTTAATATGCCTGACTCGCGGTCATAATGAACGTTAAGATACATATCAACGTACTCGTGGGTGTAGGAGAGTGAACCATACCGAAATATTATTTAAATTTAATTGTTTTAAATACTCCCTCTGCCAAAGCGAATAATGACACGGAAAATTGAATTCGTATCATTATTGTTTGTTTATTACTTTGCCTTTTTTCACGTGTACGGTATTTCCACTCTTTAGCTGTTTGAAGCTACGATCGTACGGTTTCAGATGCTTTCATATGGTTGTAGCATACTGCAATTAAAATCTCTGATAAGCTCAGCTGTCAGTAGATTGCAAAGGTTATGTTTCGTCCTTATCATGTGTGCATCTTGCAGTGACTTTTGGTCGGGGTTCGGCATTGTGCGGTGTTCGGCAACGCATGAGTGAGATTAACAGTTATCTGTTTGCTATTACGATGGCACGATAATGATCGGTTAGCGAGGATCACTTTCCAGCATGGAAGACTGGCCGTTATCTGTTTCGATAATTACGGACAACACGCTCGCTAAACAAATGGTGACGGATGGAGGCATGTTCCGTGGTCAGCATTTAGCATTTTGAATGCCTCATGTGTCTTATGTATATGTGTGTGTATGTTTTGTGTCTAATTTTTACATACTAAATGATCCATGTTGAGTCCACTGGCTATGTTGATATAGGTATATTTTCCTGTTAAAGCAGGGTTATGGAAAAAACCCGCATTAATGTTAACGTGAATGGTATAGTACAACAGACCAACACTGTTCTGAGCCTAAGTGTGTAGCCCGAACTATTTCGGAGATATTTAACGCTCTTTATCGGTTGAACGAAAATGCTCGTGTAATTACTGCCAGGTGGAACGAAATGTTGCACCGTTGCTATCTACAGCCGTATCCAACTCAAGCGAGCGTTGAGATAAAATTTACGAAAGCGCATTTAATTCTCTAGCAGCTGCTTCTCTATTCCTCTCTTTTACAGGAAGGTTCGTCAAATGCATGGGACAATTTGAGGTTAAGTAACTCTTAAACTGTTAGTACTATTTGCAGGGAGCAGGGTAAAAGTATGATTTCTAGCATTTATTCCTCTTCATCTCTAGTTAATGCAATTATGAGGACACTTTTAGGACAGCAGCCCTTCGGGTTTGTTACAATACAATCACTTAGTAGATTTCAAACACATAATGGTAGTGCACAAAAATGTTCTAAATGTTGGCATATGTATTGCATCTTTTCTAATCATTTAATTTTTGCAATGCATTACTTCCAATAAAAATGAAACACTATTTTATGGCCTATGAGTTCCATTTCAAGCTTAATGCGAATAAAAAAAAAACACGTAAACTACTGATTCCACATACAAAAAAGCCACAAAAACTCTCATAAACTTCAGCTGCAAACGCGACTTTAGCTTAATGGAGCCTTCTTCTCAACGATAGCGATTTGCGATAAGTGTGCGTGCATATGCGAGAGTTTCTGTAAGTTTCATCGGAAGGTTGTGTTTTTTTTCTTCAACCTGTTTTCCGGTTTCACCGCGAAACCAGTGGGACGAAGGGGGTTGGAAAGTAGTGAAGGAATTAAAGGTAATTTCCATGTTTCTGCTGGCGGATGTTCTTTCATCTGTGAAATAATTAACACCTTTTTTTTGTCTCTCAACGCACAGGCCACGCTGGATCCGGAGGCATTTGGCGCTTGTCGCTCGATCATCTCGCAACCAGTCCCGAGCCTGCATGCCGTTTCTCCCTGTCATTGTTTTGGGGTGCGATGGGCCGATCGTAGCGGTGCGATTGCTGACCATCGTTGTCTAATGGTGGGGCAGTATCCAATCTTTCCTTGTTTTAAATTGTTTTTTTTTAATTCCATCCCTCTGCCTTGCGCCCAAAACCTTTATAATGTCCAGCTCAGCTTCAGCATTCGATTTTAGCGTAATGAGCACGGAATGTATGAGGGTTGGTTCAAGTGGGTGATGGAGCGTTTTAGTTTCCACCGACCGCCAGGTCGCTACCACTTTGAGGTAATGGAGGAAAACCCCTTCCCACCGGCACCGTAAATGGGTCTTTTTCTATTTCGTTTTTTTTTGCTTGTTCAATTTTAATTTAAATATTCCCTCCACCTCGAACGGGCTATACGTTCCAGCAGGCGGGTAAACATAAACTGCTGGTGCTTTGCATTTTCGCAGTTGTAACGCTGGACGACGTAAGTGGAAATAGAAGAGCAGAGAAAAACTTGCTGCAGTAAAAGAAGTGTACAAACATTCACACACGTACAAATAGAGATAAAAGCAAGCTGAATTCCCTATTGAGGTGTTGTGTCTGCTGCACTAGCCATGATAGGGGTTTATGGCAGTAGAAATCAGATAGCGTTCTTCTGGTGCAACGCTATCGTGAGTCAGCTGCAGCGGTGCATAATTCCAAGGGTGGCTAGTGCTGCACAATGCTACGATCCCCCGCTACGATCATCCTCATCATCGCCATCGTTCTCGTCATTATCCTCCTGTCAAGTCATCGGTGGAAGCGCTCTTTTTTGCTACACCCATTAAGCACGCTAGATATCGCCGCAGCTTTTGGTGTAAATGAAATCAACAAACCTCCACACACGCTGGTATATAAATTTAGCATAATAAAAAAGCCCCCATGCTCATGCCCAACGGTGCACCGATGCGTTAGCGGGCTTTGGTCAGCAAGATTTTAATTTTTCGTATTTTATTTCTTCCCCTCCGGGTTGCACGGGTAAAAACGAAACGAACACTCACACAAAATGATCGTGTGAGAAAAGTTCGGAACGATCAGTACCGTCTCACCTGCTGCATCACCGCTTGCCACCACGGAATGTGTATTCAAATAATTTAAATAATCAACGTAACGCCGCAGGTCCAAAATGAAACGAATGCGCACAGCGCGGTGATAAACTTCACATTAGATGAGCGTAAAAATTATCTTCCGGACAGAATCGCTTGCCCTTAAAGTTTCCTGTTCATAGGGAATGTGGGAGAAAAGGTACCGCGTTGGTCAGGGAGAGTGGAAGAGGGTGGTAAAAAAGTTTTCTCGTCAGCTCTGGGCACGTCATCGGTTTTACCGAGTCCACTCGGCGGGAGCCCACGGTGGTTCGCGGTTGTTGGTTTTAAATTTTCTACTCAACACCCGTAGAACCGTTTGGTGTCCTTTTGCTTCCGGGACGCGTACATGAACCTAAAGGGCAAGTGTGTATACACACACACACACACACCCACACACACACCACACACACACACACACACAACCGCTCGCTCATGCGTAAGGGAAACCTCAAGTATTTTATATGGGACAGCTTCGTACGAGCTAATAAACTTGACCCAAAATTCGAATTATTATTCATAATGAAGTGTGGACAATCAGCCCGCTGTACGTTCGTTCAGTGGTATGGGGTATATGTGTGTACTGTACCTCATCTGCGAAGGTAGATAGGATCATCGGGTTTAATTATTCACAAAATTTATATGATGTTTTGTCGTTGGTAAACGAGCAATAGCTTTATTTTTGATTATATCTTAAGGCGGTGTTAAGTCGTGTCCCGGCCCTAGCTATGGTCATTTGACGGGGGGTTTTATTGTTCCTAATAGGGCCATCGTGTATGTTGTATGGCAATTTACCTATATTTAAGCTGGTAATATAGATGATATGTTTACAATGTGTATGTAATAAAATGCGTTCATCTATTTAGACGCCAACGTACTAACGATCTGTACAGTACGTACATTTCTTATTTAAAAAGTAAAATAATCCATGAAGTCGCTTTGTATTAGACCGTCAGGGTAATGGAGATGACGGATGAGACACATTGACCTTGGGTATCCAAGGGTTCAGTTGAAAACTCTCTTTGTATTTTGAGTTCTTAAAAGTATTTAAGAATAGGACCTCTTGTTTATAACTGACGGAGCTAAGTTAATCATTGGTATGTCAGGCTGAGACCAAATAACTGCTGATACTGG